>NC_142622.1:20745000-20822500 GCF_059453375.1 Lepisosteus platostomus | reverse complement strand
TCATGTTTGACAATTTCTTTGGGGAAAAAAAACTAAAGGCAATGTTTCAAGAAACTTTTCTGGTTATGTCCTTGGAATTTTACTTCTGCTTGAAATAGATTTCTATCTTTGGTACAGAGAAGAACGTGTTTCCATAAGGTTCTGTTAAGTTTATTGCTCTTCTTCAAACCATCTTTTGTGTTATTACAAGCCATTGCCATCGATTCCCAAGAGCAATAACTCCAATTCTGATTGTACATTTCCTTGAATAGTTATTATAAAAGGATTTAGCTATTCTCTCAGGACAACAAATACTAACAGTCTTCCTTTTCCAATTGGCTGATGGCAGAAATCAGTAATTACAGGTAACTATCCGTCTTGTTTCTCATATCTAACAGCTCAGCAATTCACAAATGTACATACAGTATATTATTTGGTTACCTTGTGGTGAAGGTAGAGAGGGGTGTGGTACTATTAACACTTTTTCAAATCCCTGAGTTAGTATTGATTGTGCACAAAAAGGCACCAGGGCAATTCTCTTTAAGGAGTTTCAGTGTGGTTAGACTGCATTTTGTGACTTGCTAGTTCAGTCTAATAGGATCCCATATTGGTAAATGTTTAAAAATATCATATTCACTTTCACATTGTTTCTCTTCAACCTTTGAAATATATATTGAAATATTATGTTTCTAACAATAAGGTAAGGGCGATTGAGTAGAAACACAAACCTGAAGCTGCTGAATTTGTCAGCATTCTTAAATATTCAATGTAAGCAGATTATGTTTAGATCAAGACATTGTGTAATTTATTAATTCATAGCAATAACAAATTGTACACCAATTGCAATTCAGTAAATTAAAGTTAATAAAAAATCCTGGTCCTACTAGTACTTTATTTTGTTTGAATGGATTAGCTAACAAAGACTTAAAATGACTTAGGTTCTTAAGCAGCTACTTCTGTAAAATATGTAAAAATATATATTTAATAAGGAATTACATGAATTTTCAGAAAGAGGTATCCCATACCTCTTGAAAACTGTAAGGTTTGTTTTTCTATTATTAAGAATGTTAATAAAAATAACAATGGGGACTTCACAAGAGGCACTGTACTGTATATTGTGAATAGCAATAGCAGACCTGGCAAATGCTGGTAACTTCAATGGTTTTCAGGCTGTAAAAGCTACAAAACCACTACCCACACCTCTTAAAGTTGTTCAGAAATTTACTGAATAATTCAATGCCTCTGTGGGAAGTGTGGTTCTGCCCCTACCATTAATATGATAGTGTTTCATGGGTAAATCTAACTTCAAGGTCATGCAGGGCCATGCCCCAGACACATACTATAACAGTTCTTCTACACTGGAAAGATGTTTGATTAATTTGAAGGCTGGGTGCCTAGATGGGCGATAGGGGGAAGGGTGTACAGTACTGTAAGTACAGGTGGCCGTGAGAGAAATGTTATCGCTCCGGGGTATGTTGCAGTCTTCTGGGGTAACCGTGGGCTGAAAGCAGCCGTGAATGCAGGTGTGACACTACACATCTAAAAACAAACATTATCCATCCATTTTCTAACAGCTTCTTTAAATTCAGGGTCATGGGTGACCTGGAGCCTATCCCAGCAAGCAATGGGTGAAAAGCAGGATACACTCCTTGGATGGAATGCCAGTCCATTGCAGGGCAGACACACAAGCACATACATTTAAACCAGGGCCAGTTTTCCTAGAAGCCAATTAACCTATCAGTATGTTTTTGGACTATGGGAAGAAACCAGAACTCCTGGAGGAAACCCATGCAAAAATGGGGAGAACATAAAAACTCCACAAAATAGCACCCCAGATCTAATGGGGTGGGGTCTGGAGTCTATTGAACCAGGGATCCCAGAACTTCCAGACAGCAATGCTAACTACTTCACCGCTATGCTGCTTGAATTTCCCAATCATCTTAGCTTAAATATTTATTCTCTGAAATCTATTTTCTATTTAAAAATGTATTTGTAGTCCTCCTATCTCATCGAGCAAGAATTCTGTTCACAATATTGTTTTTCTGTCAGTTCTATTATCAGAACTTGATTTGCAACTTTCATGGTGTACTGAAGTGTTTTTAGTTCCATTTTTATAGTACTTTATTTTATTATTTGACAGGGACACATTCAATAATAACATAGGAGCTATCTTCTTGACACTAGATGCATTTCATATTCAATTTATCTTGTAGGCTAATTTCCATCCACAGTCCCTGGATATGATAGGTGACACCTATAAAACATTTCCATATTATTTCTCCTACTATATCTACAGCTACTACATTGCAGGATTTATATATAGTCTTACAGAAGTGTAGCATGGTACACAGTGATTAGCATTGCTGTCTTGCAGTGCTGGGGTCCTAGGTTTCAATTTTGGACCTGTGGTGCTAAATATGAGGAATTTCTGCAGTATGCCCTCTGTGTGTGTCCTGCAAAGGACTGGTGTCCCTCCTCTGTGTATCCTGTTTTGCACCCATTGCTTGCCAATATAGGATCCAGCTCCCTGTAATGGATAGTGGGGTTAAAAGATGTATAGATAATATTACAAATAATGAATCGATATATTAATTATTATAATTGCATATCATTATAATATATAATTGAAATATACCTAAATAATTTATATAATCCATTCTCTTCTATGTACACATACAAATAAGCTCATATTAACATCTCTTAAAATACTGAGGATACTACCATTTAAAACAAAATAATCTATTATACAAATATAAAAGATCCAGATCTTTTACAATGCAATAACGGCACAATTGTAATTTCTGTTTAATTCAGACTAAATTAACTGATTACAGTTCTGCTTCAGTTTAAACCAAATTTAAATGTTTGTTGCCAAAAGATGTAATATAATTTTAGACTTTAAATTCTGGAGGAAGTGATTTTCAAAATTGACCACCTTTCACTGTTTGTTCAAATGATATTCTAAATGCACTGTTCAATCCGCATTTTCTTCTAAACCTGTCTTATATAAAAGTATGTTCCAATAATTCCTTAGTATGTGGAAACGTGAGGTTTTAAATGGGAATTTCATATAATGAAATTTGTCATAGCTATCAAAACCACTGGTATTTTCTTGAAATATTGTAGTGATGGTACCTCATAGATTTCTTTTGCTGAGACCTTTTGATTTTAAAAGGTATTGGACTTGAGAAGGCATCTGTTTCAAAGACTGATTCACTTGCTTGTGACTATGATGTACTGTACTACAATAGAAACAGAAAATGTGGAAGAATCTCAGTATACAAAAAATAGTTTATCAACACTACTTGTTAAATTTTCCTTAAGAGTTGAATGAGGATGGCTTTATTTGTGTAGAAACAGTGCCAGTCTCAGGAATTCATCATTCAAATCCAAACCATAGACTACAGTAAATTATGAAATGTTCCTGTTATGTTCTATTATTTAACATCATTACGTCTCAAACACACTTCATCACACCTTGCTTCTCTTCTCCAGGATTCCCTAGACATCTAGTTGTAGAAACATTTTTTGAACTCCCTGAAATATTCATCACACTCTTGCAAACATTCTCAAAATAACCTGTTATCCAACTCTGTAACAGACACTCTTCTAACTTTAACACCTTATTATATTCATTTGTTAACATTTACCATACTGTACATCCCACGCACCTGCTGATCAGCAACTCTTACAGATCATCTCTCCAAGGGGGTCTTCTGAGTGTCAAGAATAGAGCCAGAGTCACATCTGATTGTGAGTGTGTGTGGAATCACCCAAAATAAAATGTACATGATTTTTTACATACAGTACAATTTGTATTGATTACATGTTAAAAAATACACATTACTTGACCCTAAATTTAAAATAACAACTTTGACTTTGCTGTCTCTTTTATAGGACACTACAGTATATATATATATTTTATATCCTTTGGAATCTTAAACATAATGACTGTGTTCAAGGCAGGGAACACACAAGATCACTTTTTTCAGAACCAAAACTGTCAACCTTATACAGTAGATTTAAAACAGTTTGGACTCTCATGTATTTTTTCAGCATGTTTCTGATATACAGGAGATATAAAAAGTTTAGGGAACAGTAAGTTGGAACATCACATTGCTGAGATTCATTTAAAATGAGTTTCTGACTACTTCTGGTCTTTAAAGATCCTATTACACTGTTGTCCTTTCTAAATTACCAATCCAACCTCTCTAAATGTCACCTTAATTCAATTAGTGAATTAATTTCTCACTTTTCCACCCGATCTGCTATGCAGTGGAAGAATGGCCTCTGTGCTTCACCGCTGCAAGTCCCCTTCAATATGTGAAGCATTTTGGGATACTTTGAGATGAAAAGCCTTGCAGTATATAAATGTAATTACATGCTCTCTATTTGTCAGTAGCTTTGCCAGAGTATCCTTTTTAAAGGAAATGCTCAGAATCCCAACTCTTTTGCTGGTTCTTTACCTCACACTCACATCACCACCAAGTGTCTGGGGATCGGGTTCTGTCAGAATCATTTTCCTTCACCAGACTGCAGGAGGAGGGAGTCCAGATAGCAACATCAGAGAAACAGAACAGAGAACATGAATATTTTATTATAAATTCCTCTTGCAACATTTTGAAAGAGAAACTGTCAGGCTCATTTATATCCTCATTTTAATGATCGCACCTGTTTCCCGTAAGGTATGTGTAGAACCTTCCACACCATATTAACATGTCTGTTTTGATCAATGGGTGATTCAGGAGGAGATCATTCTTGTCTCTGCTTAAATCAAAGGAGAATACACTGTTTAATAAGATAACCTGATTACTTGATGCACCCTAAAAGAGTATGTTTGATAGTGTAGTTTTGCTGAAAAAAAATAATAAATTACTTTATTTTCCTTCTCTTTATTGACAGTAGACATTTGGGAATTTGTTAGTCTTTAGACTTTTTTATCTTACTTCAATGTAACTTTTTGTAAAATGTTTGATTTTTGTTAAAAGTTTATCAATCATAAAAAATGTCTCAATTTCTAATAGCATTGTTTATATAAACCATTAGTTTGTTGAGTAAAACCAAACTAAGACCATTAGATTTTTTCCACTCCAACTGTAGCTGAGTGGCTCATCTGGCAGACCTAGACATTTCTGCCTACATTACAAGTTCTAATTTTTGTTTGCTATATCTGATGCAGAACATGTCATTTACTGTAAAGTTCAAGTGATTAAGGAAATGCAAAGCACTGAAATAAATCTAGGGATGAGTGATGGAATGGAATAAACATTTGTTGCAAATTTCTTCTGTTTGTGTATCTGTCAGTAACCTTCATTTTTTATTCGGTATATCACATCAAGGAAACATTAAAACATACAAGTCTGGAAGACACAATACTGTAGGTAAATATTGCCAGTGTATACTGTACATGTATTGTTTGTTTGAGGTGAAACCATCTGTTACTGGGAATAACCAGTTAAGTCCACAAATGCTCTGTTGTATGGCTGTTTTGCAGTGCTAAAAAACAACTGCTGATTTAGAATTTGCACCCACATTTACAGTTACACATGTACCTCCAAAAATGTTTTAAAATAATATTGACATTTCAACCGACAGACTGATCTTGAGAAAGTCCTTGTGAAGGAACTGACATAATTTAAAACAAAAAGAGAAACATGAGGTGGACTTTTTTATTTAGACTGTACCAGAATTGAAACTTTGGACACCAGACACCATTGCTGAGTGTGTGGAAATGCATTTTTGCATTTATCTGAGCCTTTAAAAATCACCCCCATACAGAACTACAGTATATGTGTACTTGATAAACAATGACTGGATCTGTGTAATATTTATAAACCTGCATATATCACATGTGTTGTGATAAACATATGCAAAAAAAAACAAGCTCCTAATTACAGCTCATTATAGTAGTTCAATGAGTATAAAATTTAGGATTTAAGACTGCCTGAATTAATTTCTATAGGCTTGAATATTGTTTCAGGCTCAATTTTACCTAAAACAATTTCTAGATGTGTACTGTCTTAATGATATCTACAGTATTAGTCTTGTTTGTGTATGGTACTGTATATGTAGAATATTTTTGCAGCACTAAGTACACCAGAGTAAATTCCAACTATATAAAGTATATTTGATATACTATAGGTGCTACTGACTCAATTAGAATCCTCACCATCCACACAATTCTTATAATGTCTCTTTGTCTTAAATACATTTTCCACTTCTGTATTCTCATCAGTTTTGAGAATACATGTCAGTATTATCACACTGAGGGGTCCCTCAGTACATGGGTTGTGGATAGATCTGCGCTCACACTGTTCATCTTGGCATGACAATTACAAGAACAGGTATAGTGTCAGGGAACCAATAGGTAGAATAGGAGGATCCTTGTGTGTAACTGTGAATCCCACAGAAGCAAAGGGACAATCCAAAAGACGAGATACAGAGGCTTGGTCGATATGGGAGGCAAAGGGTCCGATAACGAGAGATATCCGAAAGACAATCCAAAAGACAAAAGTGTGGTCAAAAGGCGGGAGCAAAGAGTTAGTAATGGGAGATCAGTCAAAAGGCTTGGAAACACGCACTGGAGAATACTACAAGAGGCTTCTCAGTAGTGAGCAAAGGTTGGTGTGAGAGGGAACCTTAAATACTGAAAAGGAAAGGGATGTGGTAGGATATTTGGTTTGGGAGTGAGAATTTGTGGAATCTGGTGCATGTGGGAATGTGATGGGTTCAATTAGGAAACAGTGGGTTTGGGAATGCAACGGTGTTTGCAAGGGAGAGTGTAGGATGTGACAGGAATGGAACGGCGTTTGCAAGGGAGAGGGTGGGGTGTGACATATAGTTAGCTCTGCACTGGCATTTACATTCCTATCTCCTGGTCTGTCTGACATTTCTGTCTAAGATTGTCATTAAAAGTAAGATCAGGTTGAATCATTCTGTTAAAAGATGTTGTATTAGTAATGGCAAGAGGTCACAGTCACAGTGTTTCTTCGCTCTAAATTATATGATGCTAAAGAAGACTTATATGCTAATAGCGTTGTGTCAAACATAGGCACCAACTTTTCCCATTGTATTTTTCTGCCCCTGCCCCTTGCACCTTTAAATAATTTACTGTACTCCCTTCCAATTATCTTCAGATAACTTTACAGGAGAAGACGTTACAGGAGGACTCCATACTTGCCTGAGGAGGTACATTTCAGCTGAGAAACTACAGTCCCTTTGACTGTTGTAGGCATCCTCTCATGCGGCACCAATAAATGTAGGGGTTTTTGCATTTACTGGGACAATTATTAATGTAGCAGTAAGTCACAAAATGATTATTTGATGGCTATTAGAATCAACCTTGCGGGTTGATTAAACTCAAACAACGCACACACACGGGTACTAATACACGAGAATACATTTATTACTACATAAAATGTGTGTATAAACATAACAGATCTTATCGTGAGGGTTAGCAGAATACAAAAGGTATATATTCAGTCACAAAGAGTTACAAATACCAAGAGGGACATACATTCAGTATATCATTCATTTAGACCGTTTCATAAATGAACTTGGATTACAACTTCTACACTAGGTACTCAAAAGCAAGTACATCACTCATAGGAATTAAATTGATATCAACTGGTGTTGAGGTAACAATTGAATTCTCAAGCTGTAATGCAGAACGTTGAATACTCATCCAATCTCCAGCGGGCACAGAGAAGCAGTGGCAAGCTTGTTGCTGTGTCCAATTGGTGCTCTCTGGCTCTGTGCCAGGCAGTGCTGTTGTGGCTTGCGACGTGGTGGGAGAGATTCCTGCTGCGATGCTCTAGTAGTAGGCTCTCTGAAGACCGGCTAGTTAGTGCTGGCTTTTCTAGCAGAGTTTGTGCACAGGAGAAAAGTGACTGCGGATCCAAGCAGGTCACACTCTTTTAGACAGGAAGAAGACCGGTTCATTCCTGATGAAGTGCTAGTTCTGAATACTGATATTCAGCTGTCCACAGTTCTGACCATAGTTCACTTGTTGATCAGGTGAGCTTTCACTATGGGTTCACGAGGCTTGCTGCTGGGCTAACCTTGGGTGAATCCTTTGGTTACACGCTGGCAACCTCCGTTCTCAACTCTTAGAACAAAGGAAAGTCCTGCACTAGGACACACTGGCCGTTCGTGGTGGTCCGAGCTGAGTCAGAGAATTTCCTGGAGGCGCTGAGTAGAGAATGTCCAGGAGGCGCTCTGAGGAACTCTGTGCTGCTTGTTTTACCTGAAGGAACTACGGTCATTCATTGGTTGAAAGTTTCGTGGGCATCCAAGACCCACGTGGGGTTATCCTTCCCTACATGTTCCTGATTGGCTGATCTAGGTGGAGGATGAGTAACCATGCACTCTGACCTTGGGGTTAAATCTGTCATTACAATTCTAAAATGCTGGACCCCATTAACTTCCTTACATTCTGTTTGTACTGTTCCATTTTATAAAATGCAAAGCATCTTAATGGGTCATTACTCTTCTAATTTTTTCTTTTTTTCCTTCAGCACCTGTTTCTTCATTTTACTGGTGCAGCACTGTTTTTAATGTAGTAGTTAACAGTTCTCTTAAGTAACTTTTGTAAACAACTTGGGATGAGACTCTCCTAGACAGTAAGGTGCCAGAGATGACCATTTATTAGGGTTGCTGGAGAATCTCAACATTGGGAGTTGTTCCTTATCTGGACAATCTATCGGCTAGAAAAACACCTTAATTGTGAACCAAATGGAATGGCCTCTCTGTATCAAGCACCACTGAGATGAAGGAGAGAGGGACTTGCAAGGGAGCAGCAAACTTAATTCCTGTATTTTAATAAGCCTTGCCGCTACACTGTAAAGATTATTTTTTTAAAATATAAAAATGTTGTATTATACTGCATGTGTAGCTCTAAAAGCAACAAACATTAAAGAAAACATTTTACAGTGTTCCATCCTAAATTAGGAAAAACATTCTATGTAAGCCTTTTAATATGCACCTAAAAAGGCCAATGTTTAAAAAGAGTCAGAGAACCATAGAAGATTCTGATTAAAATAAAGGAATGGATACTCTAGATGTACTAACATATTGGGGACTCTTTGATTATTAAAGAAGATCAAAGGAGGGAACACATTTTAAATATGTCTAAGGGATACTTCAAAATAAAGATCTCTATATCCACAAAGGGCTGAAGAATGTGTTCGTTTTACTAGGTGTATTTGGAAATGCATGCTTTTCAAAAGAGAAGATGAATCACACTTTATGCACATATTTAAGCTATTTTTATTCAGAACTGGTTTTGCGATTGTTTTCTATAAACTCAGTGCATATGTGCTCAAAATAGTTTTTGTTTCTTTTTTTCTTTAATATGTAAATTAATAAAAGAATTGTAAGATTAATTATACTTGTATGTTAAAGAAATTCAATGCTAAAATTTAAGATATTCTACAAGAAAGATTACATTTTACATTATGAAATGAAAATGTTCTACCAACTTTCTTGTGCACTTGGGCACTTGAATGCATTTGTTTTTTTTATTGCCATAACTGTATTTAATAAAGTCCACATCCAATGGATGTAATTTTTACAAATCTTGAAATAAAATACAAATAGTGAAAAAAAGAATCACATTATAAAAGGCAAAAAGCACAATCTACATTCAAAAATGAAAACCAGAAGAACTAGAGACAGATGCCTTTATCTATCCAGCCCATTTTTCACAACTGCAGTAACATTTTATGTTTAACCAGGTATAACAGATGAGAACAAAATATCATTCGCACTTTCAAATTCAATACGATAACAAACAAATGCTCAAGGTGTTTAAAAGCAAAATAACTCAATGTGTTCATGAAATAAATTATGTTGCAGAATATTACAAATTATACTGCCTCTTTCAGAGCTGTATGGAAACTAATCTGTTTTATGAAATGACCCAGTTTATATATGTTAAGCTGCTGATCTTCAAGTGTGTGCAGAAGTTGAATTATTTCCTCGGATAGAGAAACATTATTCAACAAGGTTGTTTGGGCATTTTTTGTTTTTAATTTTTCTTACATTATTCCAAGTTCTAAAAATGACAAGATCCCAAGACATACAATATTGTACATAAAAATTATCTTGGTATGAACATTCTATATCATAGTAGAATGTGTCCAATAAAAGTCATTATACTGGTTACTGACAAGTGACTAATAGTTTAAAAGTTTCATGGTGATGGTCATGAGTCCCTGGTGCTGGTTTACGTAACATACAGTGCCTTGCGAAAGTATTCGGCCCCCTTGAACTTTTCAACCTTTTGCCACATTTCAGGCTTCAAACATAAAGATATAAATTTTTTATTTTATGTGAAGAATCACCAACAAGTGGGACACAATTGTGAAGAGGAACGAAATCTATTGGATTTTTGAAACTTTTTTAACTAATAAAAAAATGAAAAGTGGGGCGTGCAAAATTATTCGGCCCCCTTGCGTTAATACTTTGTAGAGCCACCTTTTGCTGCGATTACAGCTGCAAGTCGCTTGGGGTATGTATCAGTTTTGCACATCGAGAGACTGAAATTCTTGCCCATTCTTCCTTGCAAAACAGCTCGAGCTCAGTGAGGTTGGATGGAGAGCGTTTGTGAACAGCAGTTTTCAGCTCTTTCCACAGATTCTCGATTGGATTCAGGTCTGGACTTTGACTTGGCCATTCAAACACCTGGATACGTTTATTTGTGAACCATTCCTTTGTAGATTTTGCTGTATGTTTGGGATCATTGTCTTGTTGGAAGATAAATCTCCGTCCCAGTTTCAGGTCTTTTGCAGACTCCAACAGGTTTTCATCCAGAATGGTCCTGTATTTGGCTGCATCCATCTTCCCCTCAATTTTAACCATCTTCCCTGTCCCTGCTGAAGAAAAGCAGGCCCAAACCATGATGCTGCCACCACCATGTTTGACAGTGGGGATGGTGTGTTGAGGGTGATGAGCTGTGTTGCTTTTACGCCAAACATATCGTTTTGCATTGTGGCCAAAAAGTTCGATTTTGGTTTCATCTGACCAGAGCACCTTCTTCCACATGTTTGGGGTGTCTCCCAGGTGGCTTGTGGCAAACTTTGGACGAGACTTTTTATGGATATCTTTGAGAAATGGCTTTCTTCTTGCCACTCTTCCATAAAGGCCAGATTTGTGCAGTGTAAGACTGATTGTTGTCCTATGGACAGACTCTCCCACCTCAGCTGTAGTTCTCTGCAGTTCATCCAGAGTGATCATGGGCCTCTTGGCTGCATCTCTGATCAGTCTTCTCCTTGTCTGAGCTGAAAGTTTAGAGGGACGGCCAGGTCTTGGTAGATTTGCAGTGGTCTGATACTCCTTCCATTTCAAGATGATCGCTTGCACAGTGCTCCTTGGGATGTTTGAAGCTTGGGAAATCTTTTTGTATCCAAATCCGGCTTTAAACTTCTCCACAACAGTATTACGGACCTGCCTGGTGTGTTCCTTGGTCTTCATGATGCTCTCTGCGCTTTCAACAGAACCTTGAGACTATCACAGAGCAGGTGCATTTATACAGAGACTTGATTACACACAGGTGGATTCTATTTATCACCATCAGTCATTTAGGACAACATTGGATCATTCAGAGATCCTCGCTGAACTTCTGGAGTGAGTTTGCTGCACTGAAAGTAAAGGGGCCGAATAATTTTGCACGCCCCACTTTTCATTTTTTTATTAGTTAAAAAAGTTCCAAAAATCCAATAGGTTTCGTTCCACTTCACAATTGTGTCCCACTTGTTGGTGATTCTTCACATAAAATAAAAAATTTATATCTTTATGTTTGAAGCCTGAAATGTGGCAAAAGGTTGAAAAGTTCAAGGGGGCCGAATACTTTCGCAAGGCACTGTAATCTTCTCTCAGAGACTACCTGTAGTGAAGGTGTCTTGGATTTGATTTCATGACATTAAGAATGAAATATCAAGTAAAACGGGAAGGCTGGTTTAATATTCATATAAAAAGTGATGGTTACGAACTCATAAAAACACGTTTGACCTATATAAATCATTACAGAGAGATAGGCAGGTGCTTTTGTCATCTCTAAGACTTTATACATCTCCCAAAGTATGGTCAAAAAACCTATACAGAGCACCTTCTGCTCCAAAAATCTTTGAAACAAGCTTATTTGTTTAATCCACTTAAGAGATGTCTACAAGCTGATAGCTACAAGCCGAGACTTTCATAGTACCATATGTTCTTCAGAAAATCTACCATATGTCAATGTACTGTAAATGCAAGAAGTCTGCATACTGTGCTATGAGTTACAGTAATACAGGCAAGAGCAGATTCAGAAACTCCAATACTTTGGCAATTTACAAGAAAACTAACAGGAGTAGACATTTACAAAGAATAATGTAGTAGACTTCAAACTAAAAGTCAATGGCAATCTTTTTAATGTATCTAAAAATATGTATGTGAAATTTTTACACAAAAATGTTTGCTTTATGTTGTACAGATATGTTCTTCCAACACTTTACCCTAGTTCTGATATTTAGATATATACACATTTTACTATAAAAATAAAATGTCTGATTTCAAGGAACTCCACTGAACAGACATTCTAAGTAAAAGTGTTTAACAAAATGACTGGAAAGGTCTATAGTATATTTCCCTTTGGCACTGCTTTGAAGAAAATGGTATTATTGTTTCACACTCAGTCCAATCTGGTATGGACGTAAGAGATAACATTTAAGCACACAAACCTGTATCCTGGAAAAGCCTGTTTTTTTGTTAGGCAGCATACTTTAAAAGACCATAGAAGATGATGCTAAGAAATGAGCTTCTCCTAGACTAATGCTAATTTGCAAAAACACAATTGAAAGAGAGGCAGAGAGAGATTCAGTAATGCATCAATCAAAAGTTTAAGATGAATAGGTTTTGTTAAGGGAGAGATAGTTTATAAAGATTGTTTATAATTAAACTACATTATAAAGATTATTACAATGTTTCAATGAAATATTTGAAGTTGATTTCCAACAATGTGGCGTTGACAGAATACCCTGGGTTTCTTTAACATTTTTGTCCATTCTTCTACTTCAAGACTACATGCACCTTAAATAGATTTCTTAATGTTATTCACATTGAATGCATTATATATTTCTATTAGTATTTTAGATTTTTTTTCAGTTTGTGAGCTGTCAGAATGTCAGCTGTTTTTTTTTGTAGTTATGTTTCCATCAGTATGCTTAATGCAAATACATATGGACACAAACTATAAAACAACCACTTTTTAGTTTAAATATTACTAGCTATTTGTTTTACTATGTTTGGGTGTGCATGAAAATAATGCAACTTTTCCACAATTGAAATATTTTTCTTACAATTATTCTGGGAAGGTTCTGGAAGGCTTTGCGAAACATGACAACTGAAGATGTGGGTCTGGGGTCCCTCTCTGAATTCTGAAATGGATTTCTGTGAGTTCTCTTTATAATTGTGCATTAAATGCTTTTTTTCTTGGATAAGACCTGTTGTACTATAATTACTCAGACTTTGTATTACTTTGAATTTTGAATTTTACATTTTGAATCTCTTGGTTCAAGTGATGGGTTCAGTACCAGGTTAGTGAACCTCAGGCTTTTGCTTAAATGGGAACCATCAGTGGTCATGGCCCCCAAGGTTTAACATCAGTGCAAGAACAGCTGTTCTGTAATGACAGTGCACAGAAACAGCTGGACTTCCCCCAAGGTAAACCACCCAGCTGTTTCCTTTACAGTCTGCAAAGCCAAAGTCATACTGAATACTTAGTGTATAATGCAACAGGAGTCAGAGAGTTCTTCCACTACAATGTTCGGTGCAGTGCTGGGCTATGTCTGCTGCATTTAACATCATTAAAGGTTGCTGCAATCTTATCTATTGGGAAATACATTCAGAAATCTCTCACAGCTTCATGTTCCCCTTGGAAGTGTAAAATACATATTAATATAGAAACATAATATTACTCATTCAGCCAATGATAAAGATCACAAATGCAAGCCTTCAAAACATACTGTACAGCATTTGCTCCATGCCTCATCTGGGTCCCTTTTAAACTAAAGTTTGTTTTAGATTTCTTTTTGTAACATAGATTACATATACATAGCACTGTATGTCATTTTCTAGTAGAAACAACAATATCCACCCTTCCATCATTTGTTTTAACCAATTAATCCAATACGGGGTCAAGCACATCCCAACAATCAATGGGCATAAGGTAGAATACACACTGGTTGCAGGCCATCGTAAGGCACACACAGACAGAAACATGTACACACTCACACCAGAATCAATTTTCCCAGACGCCAGTATATCTTTGGACTGTGGGAAGAAACCAGACCACCCATAGTAAACCCACGTAATCACACGATTGAGAGAACATACTAAGACCACACAAATAGCATTGCAGGAACTGAACCCAGGCCCCAGCACTGCAAGGCAATAATGCTATGCTCTGCTCCACCATGCCATGTTAAACAAAACATACAGTAATGAAAGCAAAAGAGAACAGAATATTAATACTAAGTAATACATCATATTAATATGATAGGACTTAAGACTGAGTATAGATCTTTAATGGTATCTTAAGAATTGAAAAGAGAGTACAGCATGTACAAGAAAGAGTGGGGTGAGCCTTAGAAACAGAGACGACTATCCCTGAAATGGGTTTGTGAAATTGCCATCCAAGATTAAACAGGTGAGAACTGGGTTTTCTAATCCCATAGCTGAGTGAGAAAGTGACCCTGTGCTAGAGATCAGATGTGGTGTCTAATCTCCGAGACAGAGTAAGTAGAGAGAGAAAGTCTTCTTGTCCTTGGGATTTACCATGCTATCGTCTCTTTATATATTCAAGGAAGAAAAAAAGTGGGGGAAGTTTACAATGCTATAAACCTTTCAATAAAGTTGTGGATCACGCCTGCCTTAAGCACCACAATCTTTCTGCAAAGCTTTGTGCAACACTGTTCAAATCTGATAAAACATTTATCAATTTATTTTAGATTTATTTTTTTAAAGCCAGAGTGCAGGTAAATACAGCCTAAATGTGTCTTTACCTTTGGAGACATGTCTCTAGTACTAGTTCTGTGAAGTGTGAATTTAAAATAAAAATAAGATAAAATGGTATACTGTATATAAATTTAACAATTTAAAGCCCAGAATGCCTGCTGAACGTCAAAGCATGCTACAATGCCTGCAGCATGCATAGTATTGTTGTGTCTGTGTAGCCAGCAAACCGCTTTGAAATCCACACAGTATTGACAGTATGATTTATGATGGGACAATGCAGCTGTCTGCTTTCCTATTACTGAGATCTGATGGTCTCTGAAACCTGTCACATCTGCTGCAGAACACACTCTACATGCTGAGCTCTCATGCTGTCTCTTCTCACCCTAAGACATTCTACTGCATGCTCTTCATGGTCTGTGCTTTAAATGGACATTGAAATATTAATAGAGAGCTGCTCTGCCTTTAATAAGCATAATATCTGGTTGAAATAAAGATAATTTCACTCAATGTCATGAAAAAAGATGGAAGCCAATCCCTTTCTACAGCATTTTGATTCATATCTGATTTTATGATATGCAAGGGTTTGTCTAATATATTGTACACTGATTTAGCAAAACAAAAAGCAATAATAATGCAAGGATTCGGTAGAAGAAATAATAATAATAGCTTACACTTATATAGCGCTTTTCTGGCCACGCCACTCAAAGCGCTTTTAGGCAGCATCTGTTTCTGGTTTGTATATGAGTACCAGCTACATATTTTAATCTGCTCTTTTTCTTAAACTGGAAAAGCAAGTTGTGCATGCCTGTTAATTCTAAGTCTAAATTGCAAAAAGTTTTTTTTTTCAAGTAATGCCCATAGATGATTCTCATAGTTATAGATAATGTGGAAATAAAATCTTTTTGTGTAAATTTGAGGTATGGTAAATAGAATTTCCTGGTGCCTTTCTCATCAGTAAAAAGCTTCTGATTTCTTTAAATTACTGAAAGTGGAGTTTAACGGCTAAATACAGTACTCTATTCCAGGCAATCAGACTTGAAAAAGTCTAATGTACAGTACTTAAAAAATCAGTATGTCATTCTGCGTGCTGGCTTCATGCTAACTTGACACTCATTTGGAGTACAGAAAAGATTGATTCATCTGTGAAGAGTTCACTGGACTGCAGAGGAGTCTTGTTGGCAAGTCCACCTAAGGGTCTTGGCCCAAAACACAAATGGCACAAAGGTATTGGTCTCTTTATAAACAGGACATGTTGGTTAATTTCTTTATCTTTCTTTCTTGATTTTTACAAGAAATTGAAAAAAGGTTTGAAATTGAAGATGTTAAATCACCTGCTTGCCTGTGGTCAATCAACACCTTCACTAATAATTCAGATTCAGTGTTTTGCAGTCAGTGATGAATGATTAACATATCTAACTGACAGCATAAACATGCAATCAACATGCAAAATTTGCACACCTCATCTTTGAAAGCATACTGTATATACTGTACATAGAGTTGTAAGTTTCTTTAGATGCTCAGTATATTTTAACTGTACTAGCAAAAGAAACACATGCATCAAAAAACTCAAAAATATCTAAAGATGGGAGAGGGATTTTACTTATATCTAACATTCCACATAAAAAATATGTCAAATATATTTGCCTAGGGATGGTATCAAGATGAGATCTGTAACATTAATTTAATTCCTGTGATAAGTTACTAGAAAATACTTACATGGGCTAAGCGAAATGTAAAATCACTATGACCAAATTATTGCTCCTTGTTACCTATACAGTATATGTCCTCTTTCTTAAAGAAGGTGCTAAAAATAGTTCAAAGGTTTTAGATCTTATTTTTTAGTGAACAAAGTTAAAGCCATCGACATTTGAAAAGTAATACAGGCATTTACTTTTAAATGTGAGAAAGCTGATAATATAACACTTATCTGTGTCATGAAAACTTCAAAAATATATTTGTAGAAGAATATATTCAGTTAAATATCCATTTAAGGTGACTTTGAAGCGGAGATACTCGGATAAAAATAGAGCTAGACGTTTCCTGCTTAATCTTATCTTTCTGATCTAAAGAAATGGCAAACCATGAAGGCCCTCTTAAATATTAGGAAATATTCACAATTTATAAAAGACTAAAAACTATTACACTTCTTGCACTGTGTAGCTGTGACATAGTCTCCTTTTATACTGTGTGTTTTCATTTAATATATTTGTGCAGTAGCAAAATGTGTCTTCAAAACTATACTGTAAAAAGCTTAGACATAATTTGTAAGCATGAAAGATGTATATGGTAATCATTTTGTAGAAGGCTATAATTTCACAACTGTATGAGACAGGATACTGAAATCTTTTATGGGGTCATTTTGCTCATAAACATATTTCTTTTTTTCTTCTCAATCTATGATGGTCATCTGGGGACAATTAGATGAATTCGTGAACAGTATATATTAAGTGCAAATTAAATTTCAACAATATTTTACTGCACCATTATGCATTGCTTATCATTAAGTACATATTTTGTTTACATTCTAATCCTGTGCAACTATGGTAAGTAAAGGCTGATATAAATTTTCACAATTATATTTTCACAATTCAGAACATAAATTAAACTTCATGCGTGTAGATAACATCATATACCTTTGACTCAGTGTAGCATGTACTCAGAAAATTCAAGTTTAGCCAATATCTAGTCTGCAGAGGACTTATTGACATTACAGTGTCAGACAAATTAGATACATATGCATACAGTATATCAATTTCAGTTCTCTTCTCAACTGACAGCTGTCACGCCCCACACTCTACCTCGGAAACGCCGTCCTATCCCTGTCACACCCCACACTCTCCCTCGCAAATGATGTTGCATTCCCGGAACCACTGCTTCACAATCTCATCCCTGATTGAACCCATCACATTCTCACATGCACCAGATTCCTCAAATTCTCACTCCCTAACCAATCATCCTATCACACCCCTTTCCTTTTAGTATTTAAACTCCCCTCACACACCTTCCCATGCTCACTATTGAGAAGCCTCTTGCAGTATTCTCCAGTGTGTGTTTCCCAGCCTTTTGACTGATCTCCTGTTGCTAACCTTCTGCTTCTGCTTCTGCTTCTGCCTTGTGACCTTGCCTTCTGGATTCTGACTTTTTGGGTTGTTTTGGATATCTCTTGTTACTGGACCCTTTGCCTCCCTTATTGACTTTGCCTTCTGGACTTTGTTTGGATTGTCCCTTTGCTACTCAGCATTCTGTGGGATTCCAGTCATGCATAAGGATCCTCCAATTCTACCTATAGGTTCCCTGACAGCAGCCCACTAAAGCTAAGCAGTGTTGAGCCTGGTCAGTACCTGAATGGGAGACCTCCTGGGAAGCTATGGTTGCTGCTGGAAATGGTGTTACTAGGACCAGTGCCCACCCTGTGGTCTGTGTGGGTCCTAATGCCCTGGTATAGTGGTGGGCACACTATACTGTAGTGGGTGCCATCTTTTGGATGAGATGTTAAACTGATGTCCTGACTCTCAGTGGTCATTAAAGATCCCTGGGCATTTTTCAATAAGAGTAGGGAGTTATCCTTGTGTCTGGGCCACATTTCCCCCCTTAGCCTTTGCTGTGGCTTCCAAATTGTGCCTATGTATGATTGGCCTGCACTTGCCCTTTGATGGACTGGTGTCCTGTCCAGGGTGTACTCTGCCTTGCACTTGTTGCTTGCCAGGTAGGCTCTAGCTTCCCGCAACACCATATGGTATAAAGTGGCTTGGTAAATGACATGACACACTGTATATCATGCACATCCATCACTTGTTAATACTATTGTATATTCATCTTCCCTGCAATGGTTATTACAAAAGAAACAAAGCAAAAAGCTCCTCAATTGCATATTGTTATAAATGGGGAGTTACAAAATAGAGACTAAGCAGGAACTTGACAGAGAGGCTAAATCAATAAGTAAAATAATTAATCATTGCCCCCAACTTGTAAATGATTTTTCCAAGAATATACTCAAACAGTTGGTATGCATATAGTTAAGCATGTGTATTCTTTGTTCTTTGGCACAGCTTTAGTGAAAAGAGTATTTTTTCAGGTGCACATACTGTAGTTAAAGAAATGTGTATTAATAATGACAATACATACACTATACTACACACCACATAAACATACTGTACAGTGCATAGGTTCACATGTTTCCCTGTGTACAGTACTTGTTTGCGGATAAGGTGTCCCAGAGGTCTAACATCCTAAACAACCATGAAAATTCTAGACTTTAACCAAGCATTCAACTCTTAACACCTAAAAAGGCCAGAATAAAAGATAAGCTATCTTCTAAACTAAATAGAATACAACCTGCAGTTAAATCTCTCTCTCTGCAAACCCAGATGCCACAAAATAAATGGGAACCTACAGTATCTCCTTATTTTAGATTAGTCTGAACTGCAGTGTACAAATAAAGAATTATGACATTATCAAGTTATACACAAGGTTTAAATTATTTAACAATTGTTATGTATATAGAACATACTTACATCATTAAAGACTAATAGTGCCTAATAGTGAAAGGCCTAATAGTGAAAGAGTTTTATACAGTAGAATCAGAACTCTCTTCAAACAATTCCTTACCCCTTGGGGTTGAGAAATCACAAACCCTTACTGATGTTCGCTCTCCTAATAGTTAGATAGACCTAACTACTCAAATACTCTGGCAATAAAATCCTTATTTATGTTGTCTATTACCATATTACTTTGGGTGGTAGTGTACAGCTGATATTGTTTCTTGTCTTCATTTTTCCAAAGCAGAAGTACTTTAAGTTACAGTACCCTTCAGGACTATAGTCTGGCCTGTCACCACTCACAAATAGTAAATACTTCCTATATTGTTAATCCAGAGGATTCTGTCATTCCATTACAAATGTTTTTTTTTTAACCACAGCCATGCTAAAACTGGGTCTTTTATGATTGTGGCACTGAGAACACTGCAGTCCTGACTGGTCAAGTTTTACTAACTGTAAATGCTTGTTTTTATTTCCAGCTAAATAAAGAGTCTGTTACATAAAATTAATTTTGGAGGGCTGTATTCCCTGTAAACACTGATTCAATAACACTTTGATCTTACTGGGTATTATTATTTGTTATTTCATGTATTCTTTTGTTTTTTAGGTTTTTCCCATTTTTAAATTAATTACAATATGCAATCTGAACAATTTCTATTCAATAAAAGAGTTTACTTTGTGGACCACATTGAGATTGTTTTCTCTCTGATTTTCACATACTAAACAACACCAATACTGTTGATGCTATTTTTGGTTAACAGAAACTGAATTGGCAGTTCACAATTTAAAAATGAAATGAATGGCACTTCTTTAATATACAGCATTTCTATTGCTAAATTTACCAGACACTTGACTGAAAAATTTCAGAAGAAAACATTTATTTTAAGTAGGATCCTCAGATCAGGTAGTTAATACCAAAAAGGGAAAATAGGTGGAATGCCCTCATCTCGTTTGTAAACTTTCTTATGTTCTAATCCATCCATCCATTTTCTACAGTAACTGCTTTGTCCAAGGGGGTCACGGGGTTCTGTTGCCTATCCCATCAAGCAGTGGGCACAAGGCAGGATACAATCTGGACAGGATGCCAATCCATCACAGGGCACACAAACATGCACACACTCACACCAGAAACAGTTTTTTCCCAAAAAACAATTTACGTTCCAGAATGACTGTGGAAGGAAAATGAAGCACCTGGAGGAACCTACACAAACATAGGAACATTATACAAATTCCAACTCAGCAATTCAATACAGGGCCCCAGAACTGAAAGGAAGAAATGTTAACCATTGTGCTAATGTGCCGTCCATCTCATGTTCTTATATACACATTAAATATGTACAATAGGTCCTGGTAGTCATATCTATTCTTCATAATTTAAGCCTGTGTATTAATAGACCTAATTAAGATTATTTAAGTAATGGAATAAGTTTGATAATATTGCAGTCCCAGCCTTTTTTCCTTAGGTAGTGTGTTTTTTGTCTGTTTCCTGTCCTACATTATTTGAATTTCTGCCTCTTTCAGCAGAGCCTTTTCCCTGTGAATTCTTGCTTATTCTTTAGACTGCGACAGAACAGCCACCTTTCAACCTTTTCCTTGTCTCTGCTCCAGTTAATGGGCTCAGGGGAGATCAAGTCACTTCACCTCCACATTGATAACATAACTGCAACGTCAATAGGCTAGCAGCACTTTACCTAAGCACATTTGGCCTTACAGGCAAAGAAATCAAAACAATGAACTGCAGGTCCATGACACAAGCTATCAGTTTAAGAAATTCTCAGTGACATGAAAGTCTGGCTAAATCATGGTCCATATTAATACTGAAATACTGAGTTTTGAGGTTGTCCAGAGTCCATATACAGTACCACTGTAGTCCCCAAATTGTGATAGGTATATTGATATAAGGGTGGAATACTTATGAAAAATAATGCAGATCCCTAAGACGGAAGCTCAGTTTTATGTGCCATATTAAACTATGTCCCTATCTCTTTTGAAGACTGTGCATGCAAGTACAGTATGTGTTTCTATGCTGTTTCTATGATAAGATTGTATTTTGTCTGCTGAATTTATATAAAATGGATATCACAGATTTATCTAAAAAGTGTTGTTTTTGAGAGTGTGGTCAGGGGTTTTGTTTTGGTTGCTGTCCATAAGTAATTTATTTGTATTTTGTTTTAATGGTTATTGTTGAAGATACTGCATTGTAATTTTAAGAATTTTACTATGAAACCATACCAAATACTGTACATCGATGCACTTCACTATTAACTTTTGTTGAATTTTATTTGTTCTTGTGTAATAATGTGCTTTGTTGTGGTGTAGTGTTAATCCACTGGACTCATGACTCATGGTTGTGGGTTTCAATCCATGCTGCAGACACTGCTGTTGCATCATAGAGTGAGGTACTTTACAGGATTTGCTCCTCTCTGCCCAGCTGTATAAATGGAGACAAGCATCACTTGGGAGTAATCTCTTTGATACAGTAGATTGGCCTCCCATCTAGTTAGGGAGCAACGTGCTCTCTAGTCCACTATTGAGCTCTGGCTTCATGAGCCACTTTGTCTCTGGTAAGGACTCCACCGTTTTTTCTAAGATGTTGTTTTAATTGGAATGTGCAGTGTCTAATTTAAATAACTTTTTTCACAGGAACCACAAGTGTTCTTCTCTCTGATTTCAGATAGGAAATGCTTTGGAAAACAAATGTCTGTTGCTGGGGTGACTCAGTGGAGCAGTGGTTAGCATTGCTGCTTTGCAGCACTGGAGTTCTGGGTTCAAGTCTAGACCTGGAGTGTTAGTTGAATGGAGATTATACTGTATGTTCTCTCTCTGTATGTGTGGATTTCTTCCAAGTACCACAGTCTAAAGATATACTTTAAATTAATTGGCTTGTGTGTGTGTGTGTTTGCTTTTCCTGCAATGGAATGGCATCCCATCCGGGGTGTATCCTGTCTTGCACCGGTTGCTTGTCAGTCTAGGTTACCCTGAAGTGGTAGAAAATGGATGGGTGGCTATTACTGATGAGCCATTTCATCAAGTATATAGACATTAGGGGCACAGAGAACAAATTTAGAAAGCTTGCTAACATGGGATTAAACATTTAAAGAAACTCTGAATTACAAAACAAAATGCATACAAGACACAGCAGGTTTGCAATATGTTTATTAATCACAGCTGCACTTCCTGGGCACATTAGAACAGACATTCATTTTTCATATTAGCTTTGTTAGTTTAGATACCAAAAAAAATTGAATTGTCTTGTGCTGTACGATATACCTCAGGTGATTCAACACCTGTCTTTTATTCACCTGTAATAACTTCCATAATTAAACAATACTGTTTTTTTTAACTAAAGGCACTGTTAGCAGATAATATTGATCTATGTTCCCTACGATTTGGCATCTTCATTAATTTCAAGTCATAAATTTGTTTTTAATCATATTAAATCTTCACCGTATGGCAAGTGTGACTTAAAGGTTTGCAGTATTACTAATATTATTTGCTCCCATATTTTAATGTTGAAAAGGTGTTCAGAAACTAAACAGAAGACATACTTTTCAAATCAAATACACAATATGGCATTTGATTATCAACTGGCTTTCTCGTACCAGTCAGTTTGTCTAGACCAACTAAACACACACATTCTGTATACACATTAAATATTTGTCTATATTTGCATGATTGATTTAGAAGCTGGGTGGTTGAGGTTTAGGTCCCTGTCACCAGCCGAGTGACCAGGTTTGGCTCATAAGAAAAGAAACTCCCACAAAGCAGTCTTCAAATGCAAACAAAACTGGATTTATTGCCTTCAAAATACCGATAAAAAAAAACCCTCACAGGAGTACTCTCCACACCTTTCCTCCAAGGCACCCTCTCCATACTGAGGTCTCCCAGTCCCTTTTATAGCCCCTCCTCTTCTGAGGACCATCCTCTTAAAGTGACTCACTCACATTTTCTTAACAGAGATAGGCAGTTTGACCAAAATAAAGTATTTAACCATCCCAAAAAAACTTATAAATTTTAACAGAGTCATGTAACCGTGATATATTCACTTAAACAAAACAACGAACCTTACATCGGTTATTTATAGATGG
This sequence comes from Lepisosteus platostomus, assembly GCF_059453375.1. Classification (NCBI taxonomy): domain Eukaryota; kingdom Metazoa; phylum Chordata; class Actinopteri; order Semionotiformes; family Lepisosteidae; genus Lepisosteus; species Lepisosteus platostomus. The sequence goes on along the minus strand of NC_142622.1, from coordinate 20,798,904 downwards.
CTCACCAGTAACCTTTTCCTTTAAGATCATTTGTGTGATACTACAAACAGGAAAGGTGACTGGTGACCATCTTGATCGACACAATACAATACTCCAACGGGGAAAACACTGCAGTGATTTTAGGGAAACAACAAAAAGGGTAAGTATCATTCACACTTCATTCGTATCACAAACACTCTCTCAAACATACCAGAAGGGTAGAGGGAAATATTGGAGTATTTGACATTCAGTAAAAGAAAGAAAAAATAACAAGCACTCTGTCATAATCCCTAATTAATCCAATAAACATTTTAAGCAAAAAGAGGGTACAAACAATGCCAGCCCAAAGAACTTTCTCAGAATTTCTTAAACAAAGAAAAGCAATCAAGTACAAACCCTTTAAAACTAGGAACAGAAGGCACATCTTTGCACTAAGTGTTGAGGGAATATGGAATAAATTACTCAGATTAGTTGTTGAAACTGATACCCTGGCGTCACGCATTAATTGGCTGGATAAAATCCTTGGATCAATTAACTACCGACAATCAAATGTGCTAAATGGGGTGAATGGCTTTCTCCTGTTCATAAACATTCTTTCATTCAAAGAGATGTTCATCAGCCTCTGGATTTGGAGCAGTAATAGTGTGGCATTCATTTACTGTAGCTCCCTTGATAATGTCTTTAATGTACATGTAGGTTAGATTTCTTGTGAATGTAAAGGCAAGGACTGTGCATATCCAACACATCTAAGAAAAACTGTTTGGCTTGCCCATACCTTACCCCAGTAGCTTGAAACCATAATCAGTATAAGGCAGCTTAATCTTTGTGATTTAAAATTGCTGCATTGGACTCAACATTCTGAAAATTAAACCTTTTAATTCAGGAAAATTTTAAACAATTCTTAAAACAGTTCTTCTTGGTATTCAGAAGGACCTTCATCATACTGCATAAAGTAGCCTGTACACTTATATGGCACCCTATATGCACAAGGCATCCTAGGGAACTTTACAATATGAAATAGAGAGAGCTGTAGCTACATCTCTAGAGAAATTTAAAAGAAATAATTATGTTTCTAATATTTGTTTTGGATGATTCAGTTACATGACTATTCCCAATGCAGGTTAGGATGGAGCTCCAGAGACAAGGTTCATAATAAACATATGGTCTTGCTTCTGCTAAATTAACTGTGCTTGAGCATCCACCAAACATTTGCCATTTGCTGATATCAAGGTCTCAAGGTCCAGGGAAATACTGTGTCTATAGATCAAGTGTCAAAAGAACTCCAGAAAGAGGGGTCTTGTAAACAATGAGCAAAAGTTTAAAAACAATCTTGTATTTGATCAAATTGAGACTGCTGTTTTGCTTAGGAGGACTGGGTGTCATAATTTGATATACTGTAACAACAAAACTGAACTATTTTTGTTATTTTTTCAAACATAAAATGGCCTTTAGTTTGTAAATGCTTCCCGAATAAGAACATCCCATTTCTCCTTTCTATGTAAAACGTTTTTGTCTTAGCCATTTATCTGTAATTATCAGGTGTTATACTGTTACCTCCTATAAGCTGATATCCACTGAGAACTCTTCCCCTCTGGCCCTGTCCTTCCCGACTCAGGTCAGTGTGTTACCTAGGCAACACTAAAGTGATGCCTCTTTGTTTTAAAAATGAGGGCAGGTTCAGCACACCCCTTCAATTCCAGTCTTCAGTGAGAGCCTATGCCCTTATCTGATGAGCCCCAAAATGAGGGAGTTTATTTTAATTTCTGAAACTGGAGCATAGCCACTGAAGTTGCATCAAGAAAATGCCCATTACCACTTTTTATTATTTTTAGATCTTTTCTATTGTAGTTGTAGTCAGTCCCCAATCCAAAAAATAAATAAAACAATATGTATTTCACTTTATAGGTTTGGAGATTGAGAATAGTGTTATATGCACAAGGACTAAGCATTTGGAGAACTTTGTACAATATTCTATACCCTACAGTGTTTTTGTTTACGTTTTTAAACCACCGTAACACTTACAAATACCTGTTGTGTAAGGTTTTCTTTAGCAATGTGCAGTATCTCATCTATCTACCTGCCTTGCAGTGGAATGATACTGGAATGTTTACGAATGAGCTGCTGGAAAAGATTCCCTGTTTCACAATATGAAAACTGAAATTGGAAGGCTTGTCCTACTCACCTTTTAAATTTCCAGTTCCCACTCAATCTGATTTACACAGTGAGACATGTGACCTCCTGTTTTTTAGGACAAAGTTATAGATCCAGGCTCCTGGGTTGTGGGGTAAATGTGCTGAATCAATTACCCCCATGGGTGCCATTTCTTAGTGTGATTATTCAGGCTGGTGTTAACCTTTCATAGCCCCCCTGATTAGCCTCCTGGCCGCTAAGAGACTTCAGGCTACTTTAATAACAAGGCTTCTGTTGACATGATCACCACATAGCAGGAGGGACAGGTTGATTAACTAGCTGCTCTTTTGAAGAAGACAGTAAGCCACCAGCAGTTCAATGAAGACTTTGTATTTGACAGAGATTCACAGAGTTGTACTGTATATTTGATCTTGGGCCGCTTTGTGTCAAAATAAATAATGCAAATAATAAAATAATAAACATTTAATGGAAAGTATCAGAATTCATTTTAAACTATTAGATTCTACACATTCTTTTTTAATGACAATTTCTTTAAACTTTTCTACCAAGTGATTTACTACAATATAATGTACTTAATTAAGAAGCTTAGCAAAGATGTAAACTTGGGTAAATAATGTATATAGAAGATATAGATTTCCTTTTCCTTTGAGTATTACTTAATAATTTACTTTTCTGTCAAATTCATGTTGCATATTCAGCAATTATTTCTACAGAGATGCACTATAGCATTGAATTGAAGGCCTGGAGCAAACCTTGAGCCACCTTACAATTTCCAAATTACAAATTGAGTAAGTTTTATTTACTCTTTCTTCTACACCATATTGTGAGTGGCCCAAGTATATGTATTATATATGTATAATGTATGTATATAGTATATATAACATTTTTGGACTTGATATTCTACACTTCTTCACACTTCTTGTATGTTGTACCTTTATAGAGTTGATGCACTATATCTGTACACTTACACTAGAGAATTCAATATTCAATTCAATTTGTAGCTTTTTTTCATGAATGCCAAAACCAACATGTATATTTTGGGTACATACATTAACTATTTTAAACTTTGGTTATATGTAGTTTGATTGTACTCATAAAGATTATTGGTATTTAGTATACACTCCAGGAAAAATATATATTTTTTCCATCTGTTTCTTTTTAAATTAACTAAGCCTTTCATGCATTATAGCTAAGTCATATTACTTATATATATAATATATTATTAATATTATATATATATATTATATTTATATTATATATATATATTAATATATATTAATACTATCCCATGTGATTTTTTCTGAAACTGCTTGAGGATGTTGTTTATATGTAAGCCCTCTGAAACACTGTGTGGCGATACAGTAGTTAAAGTTATTTTTACCTTTATTTTAATTTGTTATGGCCATTAACAGAGTATTACGTGTACTACAATGACATAATGATGACAATGACAACAATAATCCCAAATCTGTACTTCCTTTATAATTAAGCTGATGTTTTGTTTGTGGCGTTAAAGTACCCATTTAGGTCTATCGAGTCACAATAGTGTTACTGCTTTTCCTCTAAACTAAAAGCTTCTCAAGGGATACATCATCTGGAGGTGCAATGACGCAGGTTTAGCCACAAGCTTTTAAAAACATGCATGCAAAAGACTTACTTTCTACAAAGGGAGCCTATCTTTCATCAAACCTTAACCTATAGTGCATCATGTGAGCTCCTTAATCGATGCCTGAGTATGATTTTTATTCCAGCTCTCTAATACCTTTGCTTCTCAGGGAAACATTCTCATGTCCAGATCATTCTCCTCTCATCTCCAGATATTCATGCGCAGGTACAGTATCACTACCCTGTATAAGCTGTACTTGTGGTTCTGCCCTTGCTGAATCTCTAGTCTGAAGCTGCTCCCTATTAAAGAGCCAGAAAGATAACTGTGTAGTCAGGAAGTCATGCACTTTCAAAAGTACTAGTTTCATTGTTGTCTTTTTCATTCAGAGAACCCACTTTCCTCTTTTTCATTATGCAGAGAGGAGTCAGTTTTTCAAATGATCTGAAAATGTTCTTCATAAAGGTTCATTATTACATTAATTGCTAAAGTTGAACTTTCAAATTGTAAAACATCTCATTTAAAAGCTACTAATGAAGTAATGTTGCATAATATAACAATAACAATTGCTTACACTTATATTATGCTTTTCTGGACACTCCACTCAAAGCTCTTTACAGGTAATGGGGATCCCCTCCGCCACCACCAATGTGCAGCAGCCATCTGGATGATGCGACGGCAGCCATACTGCGCCAGAACGCTCACCACACATCAGCTATCAGTGGGGAGGAGAGCAGAGTAATACCACACAGCTCTTCATGTATAACTTTTAAAAGACCATTTGAAGCAGCTAGTTCTATTTCTTGTTGTTTTATATTGGTTTATGAGTATATGGTTTCCTCCACTCTTAAAATATTATATATTAATAATATTTTATTGCATAAGGTGCCTTTTCAGGGTGACCACCATCTCAAAATGTTTTACAGATTGAGGTTATAAAATGTTGCAGCTCAATAATAAGTTACTTAAGAAGTTAAGTTACTGTACATAATGTTGCAATTGTAATGATAAAAAGTTTTTACATTATCCATTTTATGATTAAAATATAGAACAATTTACAAATCATACCAGGAAGTGCATCAAGACTTTTTTTTCAATTTAAGAACTATTTTCATACTGTAAATACAGGCCTGCATATATTAATAATGTTGTATTTAAAGCAGACAATCAAAATGCAGTATACAATTTTGTTTATATAATAATAATAAATAGCACACGATAAAATAGTAAAGTGACATGGACATATTCAGATATGTATTAAGCTATTAACAATATGATATGATTATATGGATTATATTATATGATATTTATTCAGGGGCAATGTCTTTCTTGGAAGAAGGAACTCACTGAGAATATATGCTACTGTACTGTATATGGCTCAACATTGGGTCAGTACTGAAAAGAAGTATTTTATTAGTAGGAGTTGGTAAAATTCCTGTTGCCTTTTACAATTGTAACACAGTCCTACACATTTTAAAACTTGTATGTCAATAAACTGAAAATGCACATGTCCATATCACTCGTGCAATTTACATTGAGACAGACCTAAAAAAAAAAGTTAAATTAATCATCATTTTGGCTTCCAGTTTACAATATCATAAAAATGTTTGTTCGGAAGTACTGTACAATCTTTCATCATTAGATACCCAGGGATTCTTTCAAGGGAGTTGTAAAGTGCCACCCTTAGAGAAAAAAACAGTGCTTTCCTTTGAGACTACTGTGATAATTGTCTAATACAAGTGAATTTCAGTTTGTGAGGAAATAGGTAATATCACTATAGATTATACTATTTTTATTAAATAAGACAACATAGCAGATTACAGTACACAGTCAAGTCATACATACAGTACATGTACTGTACACATAAATAATCATTTGTTTATTAAACTTTTCTTTCTTCATCACTCATGCCTCATTTTAAAATTGTTCTCAAGTAGCAAAAAAGCAGTTTATTGGTGCTGAATTGACATCTGTGCTAGCACTACCTTTTTGAGCTCTGCAATCATTGTTCATTTATGATGGTTAAAAAAAACAGCTTGTACACAAAAATATATTTTTTATCTCATCATCCAGTTAACATTTAAATAAATTACACAATTGACTATTCAGGGATCCTACAAATTCCAATTGTCCATGTAAATCAAGAAATATTTCCTCCTCAGTAATGTTTTCGCTGGCTTAGTTGTAACCAGATAGTGTAGATTATTATGGGACCAACTAAAATGCAGTACAGTTTACCTCAACATTTCAATCGTTAAAGGTACTATATGTAAAATTATTATTACAATGACTTTTGGTACAGAAAAAATGAAATAAAAATTTTCTGACTTTATTGCTCTAGTATTAAACAACAGCATTCCATGTGAGGAAGAGTCATTAAGGCATTCCTATTTTAGATTAGCGATCAGAAATCCCAATAATTAAAAGTGGATGACAGAGAATAATGGGGACTCTCCAAGACTCACTGATGTGAAACTATGCAAAGAGATTATCCAAACAATTTTACTCATTTGTCTCTTTCTAGCAATTTCACTGATTTTTGTTCATGCAGAAATTCACAGTTCTTCATGTTTGACTTTTGAAAGCATTTGAAGCAGGTACAGTATTTCTATTTCTTTCTTGTTGTTTTATATGGTTTATAAGTACATAGTTTTCCACTCTTGCCTCTGATTATTATGATATTTCAATAAATTTTCATTACATATCTTACCTTTTTTAGGGTAACCACCAAAATGTTTTCGAAATTGAGGCTACAAAATGTTACGGCAATTATACAGTACAACAGAATGGTACAAAAAGAAATACGTTTTTAGATAAGTAAAATAGTATCTATTGATACAGTATAAGGGCTTACAATTTAAATATTTTTGAAAAGATGGCACTAATTGAGACGTCTCTTCAAGTGCAGTGGAGTAATTCATTTCCTTGTGCATTCTCTTCCTTTTCTGCTCAGAGAAGGAACAACAGGAACTGTCTATGTGACTGGAACAGTGCGTTTCCTTGGCAAAATGGCAAATAGTTGGGGCAAAAATAAATACAAAAGTGCTTTGTAAAACATGAAAAAATAAATAAATGAAAACCATAAAATTTAGTTTTCAAGAGGTTTTCATTTTATTCCTTGGCAAAGACGAGGGAGTGTTGAGCTAGAGAAAATGTAATTCAGATGATAATTCACAGATTTTCTTTTCTATATTGTTAACAATGTAATGCTCTGCAGTTTCATGTTATAATGCAGAGTCACTGGGATTGCCTGCAATTTGAAGTCATGTTCCAGAAGAAGAATTTCATTAAAAATGACAGTAATAATTATTTTATTTTAAAAATGATGTGAATCTCGGAAAATTTAAATCCGTGCACCACCCTACAATCCCTTCCTCCACACAATTGCAAGTATGTCTCTGTATAAGAGCATGATGAACTGTAGAGATTAGACAGCTATTCACCGTGTCATTCCTGCAATTAAACTGCTGATGAGCAGAATCCAGAGGCCGCAGGCTATATTTTCACTAACTCTGAAATAGAAATGTCAGCTCATTCTGGACAAAAAAACAGTCTTGTTTCACGCTGATAAAGTTCCTACTTGATTCTGATTTATAAACTCTAAAGGTAATCCATGCCCAGATTTAGCAATTTAAACCAGTTTGATATGTAATGGTTGTGTATTAGTTTTTATGCAAAATTATCTTTTATATACTGAACATTTATGAAAGCAATTTTGAAGTATAACATTTTAAATAAACGGTGTAAAAACAGTATATTGAGATCCAAAATGCAGAAAGAAAGAAACATGGTCAAAACAATAAATGGAGCTCTGACAGGATGAGGCAGGCTACCCAGATGCCTTTTGCAAGGATATTTAGAGGACACCTTGTCTATTTCCCACAAGGTCAATTGACTGAATCATCATATTAACTATAGATAGTCTGTTTAGCTTTATTTTATTTATTTTTTAGTTAGTCTCATACTAATGGTTCCTATCCAGGAGGCATTAGCACATGTTGAAGTACAGTATACTGTACATCTACATGCATTTCCTTGAATGATCTTTATATTTTGTGTAAACATTATAAAAGTGTCATTGATATCAATTGATATCAATTCAAGTCAATTAAATTTCAGATTCTTCCCTTAGAAAATTTGTCAAAAGTAAATAGTTTAGTGTAGGACTCCTTCTGAAAATAAATGTGTTATTTTTCTACTTGGAACACATCCCACTTCAATTCAAAAACCTCAGTCTTGTAATTTATTTATTAATGAAACATTGTATATGTTTGGAGAATCCTGTGGTTATGCATTATGTACATTCAAAAAGCGGCCTAATATGTACATGAATGCAGAAGACAAAATCAAATCTCTTCATATATAAAAAAAAACAAATGAGGTCTTCCTTTCCATTTTAAAGCATCGTTGATATATTTCCCTTCATTATTTACTCTAATTCAGTTTTTAGAGGTCTTTTCAACAGACAATTATGCTTGAATGGTTTGTAAACTTGTCAATGTCAATGCAGAAATAACAACACAGAGAACATAATTAATGATTTATATGACCAAAATGGCAATTTGAAATCATTCTCACAGTGCATTTGCATCCCAATTCCAGATGATTTAAATTTTCTTTATCTCATACTTTAAGTGAGGATCTTGATGCAGAAAATGAATTTATTTATGGAACTTTGAATAAACAACTACAGTATAAGAATTTTACTCCTTAGCCAGACATAATGCTGTTCTGCAGAAATAGTTCTCAATAAAATGCTACCCAGACAGTGAGTTATATTCTCATGTCTTAATATGTGTGCCCTGTGGAGTAAAAAATCAATGCATTTGTGTTACTTGGAACCCTGTTAACAAAATACCCATTCAGTGGACATAATGAATAGATTTTCATGAGTATGAGAGGAAGAAAAGGCATAGATTCAATAATAATATCATGGCACTTTCAGTAACACAGGAAGGGAGATCCATCTTACATGAGAAATATAGAGAAATAAATCTTTCATTAAAGCTTATTTTGACTTCAAGAGACCTCTATTAAAATGTATTGCACTGTTTGTTCACACAAAGGACTCTCAATCTTGCTGAATTCCCAATTATTTCTGTCTGCCATTGATTCATCTCTTAACGACTGGTAATTAGACTCAGTAATGGGGTTCTGTGATGAGGGTTGTATTAAGACTGGGCCTGTGCTGGGGAAATCAGGTCTTTAAGAACAGGTGACAGGACTTGGTTGATACACTGCTTGTGGCTTTGATAGGAGGAGGTCATAGGATCGTAAATACAGTCCCTATTGAAATGAATGAGTCAACCCTCCATAGAGCTATAATGTATCTGTATCTACTGTATTTATTGTCTACAGTAAGATACAAAGATAACAACATCTTAATATAGAAAGGATACATACTGTATTACAGACAAATTAGGAATACAGTCTAAATCAGGCCCTAAATGTGAATTTGTATATAATTATACAGAACCCATACTGGAAAATTGGTTCCAGATTCTTTTTATGAACCATTATGTTCAGTGGGATTTATTGCAATGTTTAAATTTTGTCACAATCATGGCAACCTTAAAAATATTTGGGATTACTAATCATTCCAGATCTGTGTGATGATGTCCTGAAAGTGTATTATTAGTTCCTTTCCACCATGTTTCAAAATTCCTGCCTGTGTTTTTTGGTGGGCCAGCCTGTCTTTGCAGTTTGGGTCACTCTGCCATATACAAAGCCTTGTGGTTGTGATCAATAACTGTGTCACTCACCTGGTCATCTTCTTGCTGGCACTCTTGTTTCCAAATTTGAGATGAAGACTCATGAGTTTCTCATTGATTCCAACAAAGAACTCATGAAGCTGAGCTGATGATTTCATTCTTGAATGTATATCCAACACCATTAATCAAATATTCTTCCTCTGATTTTCTCTTCCAAATCCACCTCTCCTGCTCAGTCAGTTTTCATTCAGGGCAGCTGAAATTTGGTCCTAAATGTAATTGTTGTTCTAACAGCAGAAAAGTGAAGTCTCTGGATGGGATTATCCAGATATATTTCATTAGATCAAGGCAATTTTAGGGCACTTTTACTACCCCTGATCCCTAAAAGGGTGAGCAGAATAAACTCTGAAGTGCAGTTACAGCTGGCAAAACACACATATATTTAGGAATTACATAATTGCACATACAGTACCTTGACAATAACTAAACTAAATTAAAGTGTATATTAATTGCAAGCAACACTGTGCTGTATGTGCATTTCTGATAACACCATTTTTCTGTAATTACTGTACATATGCTCTTCATTTAAATTAACATCAGACTTTTTTCTAGAAACAACTGTGTATCAATGGCTGTACATAAAATATTTATAAGTTGTAAGTTTGAAGGATGAGGTTTGTGCCCTGTCGGTCTTAACCTCATAGGATAAATCTAGAGAAAGAACTTCTGTCTTAATTGCTGTTCAAAATCCTAAAAGAGGAAGAAACCAATTTATTGAATCCCATACTCATAATTTTAGAATAGATACGTATATTCTGGTGTGTTTTGATCATTTGTTAGCTTTATGCTTTGATCATTTTCTTATATGTACACAATCCAGAAATAGTAGGATTCATTTTTTCTTTGATTTGCAAATATGAAATACTGCACTTTTGACACAAATGTGCCCAATGTAAGTCTGACCAATTTGTATGTTGCCTTTGGAAACTAAAAATAATATAGAGGCTGTTAATGGTTTTGCAAACCATTTGTTATGTTTCATTTTTTTTATAGATCAATACAGAATAATCACATACTGCACAGTACATTGAGATACAGTGCCTAGCAAAAGTGTTCGTTCTCTTCCAAATGATGTCCCATTTTGTCAAATTACAAAGATATATACATAAATACAGTTTTCATTTTAAAATGAATATTTTTAATTTAATGTGAAATATAAATATCCCAGACTGAAATATGTTGATTCCATAGTTATTAATATTTATATACACTTCTATACTCTCCTGTGCTTTTTTACTCCATGATTGACTCTTTACTTGAAATTCACTACCTGACTGATGGACCTTGCAGAAACAAATACTGTATACAGTATTTATTCTGAAGTCAACTGAACCACTATTATTGTACACAGACAGAGGCATTTTAGCTAATTGTGTGTGTAGCTGAAATAATTGAGGTTTGTCATAGCAAAGGAGGTAAATATATAAGAAATAATACTTACACTTATCTGGACACACCACTCAAAGCACTTTAGTGGTGATGAGGACTCCCCTCCACCACCACCAATGTGCAACATCCACCTGGATGATGTGACTGCAGCTAAAGTGCGCCAGAACGCTCACCACATACCAGCTATCAGTGGGGAGGAGAACAGAGTGATGAAACAAAATCATAGATGGGGATTATTAGGAGGCCAGGAAAAGGCTAGGGAGAAATCTGACCAGGGCACCAGAGTAACACCCCTACTCTTTTTGAGAATGTCTTATAAGGACAGTGCCTTTGCACAGTATATTGTCTCCCTCACTATAAAGGGGCATTAGGACCCACACAGACTATAGTTGGGCACTCCCCACTGGTCTCATTAACACCTCTTCCAGCAGCAACCTTAACATTCCCAGGAGGTTTCCTATCTGACCAGGCTCACACCTGCTTAGCTTCAGTTGATTGGCAGTTGTGACTTGCTGGGTGATATTCAATACAGTATGTGGCACTTACAGTATGCTGAAATATTAACAAAATATTAATCTTAATATAATAAAATGTTTTAATTTGTGTTTGTAATTCTTCCTGACACTTGACATTTTTTTTTCCCCCATAGACATGTTCAACATATGCATTCAGGTTTTGATTTAAATCATTTTTAGTTGAAAACAGGACATCATTGGTAGGGGTGAATAAATATGCAAAGCCCTCTATATTGTATGTATACTGTATATGTAGATAATACATCAAAACAATCTCCTTGGTTCTTTTCCGTGCTGGCATTAGACACTGTGTCAAGTTTAAGAGAAACATCTCTATACATTTATTATAGTCAGGAAATGAGGAGTGAAATATAGACATTCTTCATGGTAACAAGACCAAATAGCTAAAGACATAGAAAGAAGGAGAAACAGAAAGAGAGAGCATATGGCTCCCTGCTCTCAGCTCAAACATTTCAAACATGTCAGGTTTAATTCGTTTTTGATGAAGAAGTGACAGGAGGAAAGAGATTCGATTGGGACAATGCATAACAGCAGTTGCAGATGAAAAATGGCCATTCATTCTAGCAATTGGATCTGTCTGCTTCTGTCATATTGATCCTACAGAGTCATGCAGATATTACAGATGAGAATAGAGCATTTGCTATATAATGTTCAACCAATTGGCAATATCTGCTAAGTACAAATAAGAACATAAATAAGGCGATGAGAGTGTACTCATCAAATTCTAAATAGTTTATTGATTTTACAATATCACCCCACCATATCTAGAAATATGCTATTAAATCAACACAGTGTTGCCAATTTAGTTCCACAAACTCTGTTCATTCCTAAAGGAAATGTTAAATATGCTGTAAGAGCCAGAAGAAAAGCTGCACGCTTATTCTTAACACTACAGATTTGTACTGATGAAAACTGGACAGAGTAAACTAATACACACTGTACTTGTTTATGCCACCAGCTCTTTGGATTTGACACCTTATACTTTGATTGGCATTGTGTATTGATACAAACAGAAATGGGTTTACATTTTAAATGTATTTAATATAGCCATGTATGGCATTATAATAAAGGACTCTCTTTCACTAATCAATGGAAACCCAAGGGACCAAAGCAGTAACTTCAAATACACTACAATTGGTAGAAATACATAAAATACAGTACATCAACATTTTTTCTGTTCTCCATTAATAAGAATTATTAGTAATTATTAATGGAATTATTATTATTGCTAATAATTATTCTTAGAATTATGAAGAATTCATTCAATTATTTTATCAGACCCTTTTATGATAATGTTTCACTCAATATACAGTATAACATGTTCACTAGTAATGACATATCTTCTCACTAATACGTTTTAGAAAAGGCTTTCCTGGAGACAACAACTCAATATGTATTACCACCAAACAAAGGGTAAAGTACTTCTGATATGAATGATAAGAGCAAAATATACACTGACAAAATGCAACAATCCAGAGATATCTGATCCAGAGATAACAGGATGCTGCATTTATGGCTTCACAAGCATTGGAACAATAATCAAAGCAATTTGAAATAATAAGGATGACTCTGACTTAACCGAAAACACAGAGAAAATGGCTGCTTGATTTTGCATCACTCCCTATAGATTTCACAATCAAATAATGATAACAGAGTTTATTTGCTTAGCCTGATGTCTAAGATTAAGTAAAAGTCTATTTTAGCTCGAAGTACTTTATTCATAACAGAGGAGGAACACCGTAAAGCACCTGTTTTGTGAGACAGCCTTCCTGTCTTCACATGGCTGGCAACTGCTCAAGTAATTCACCTTTAATTCCAACCATGAATGAGTTTTCCCTTTTGCATGTACTGTTTAATGCACTTCTTCCTGACATTTCAGTGTTCCAAAAAGTTCATAATGTATATCGACATAGATCTGGTGTCCTTTGTTCCAGATTACTTTTCTCTATCGATCCCCACATTAATCTGTGCTAATCTACAGTATTTTCACACAGAAACCATTAGGTCCTTTATAAAATAATAACACTTTTTTTTAATTATTACTGTACACACTGTGATTGACAGGAAGCCTTCAGAGTTGGTGTCAATGTACTGAAATGTGAAATGTGTTTGGTAATGTATTAAACATCCTGTGTTCAATCTTGATCTGCTAGATTGCACTCAATTACTGTATACCTTCCGCATCAGCTAGCTAGCCTCTGGGCTGTTAAAGGAAAGGCATAACTGAGGTTATTTTTGTTACTACCTGGCAAAAGTCTACTGGTTTCCTGTACTGTGCAGTCCTTTTACGGGTTTTAGTTTGCTTCATGTCTGCTTTAGTTTTTTTAGGTATTTTTTCTTACACAGGAATGTAACAGGAGTAAGTAATTTGTTCTTTTAAAGATTCAATTTTAGGGGTAACTGCAAAATGCAATCACTGGATTCTGAAGCTAATTCAATTTAGTTGTTTTGTCAAGGATTATTATTGTAATAGGCATTATTTAAATGTTTACTTACAGAAACTTTCCTGGGTTTTTGATGTGAGCAATATTCTTAAAATTGCATGACTGAAATATATATACAGTATATACAGTAAGGTGATTCTTTATCTTGTGACAAAATATGAGGCAAATTCATAGAGGATATAGTTCCAGAAATCACAAAAGAGTGGGAAAACAACTCTTCCTAGATGTTCCTACATTATAAAGGCTAGTGGGGTGTTTGCCCTGAGTTAATTGAGCACAGGTGAAATGAAGGCCTGTGCTAAGGGTACTGTATATACAGTAAGTGTGGAATAAAGTTGGGTGTTAATGCTCTTAATGGGCACTGTTTGTTGAGCAAATGGTTAAGATTTCTGTAGGATAAAAAAGTTTGAGAGAAAAAAACATTTTGTTTTTTTATGTAAAAGTTTGCTAATGGATTAGCCTTCCAAGTGTGCTTTGAGGTTTGTAATAAGTACAGGAAGGAGGTTATCTTTTGTTTCTCTGTGTTGTGAGGGATGCAGTCCAAGGGTTATTTTGAGACACAGACAGCCCTGCTAGTTAACAAAATAGCACATTTACCTCAATATTAACAGCACTCAAATTTAGTCACTTCCATATTGTTGCAAGAGAAGCAAAGAGAACCCTGCTGAGGTCTCCAGAATTCCAAAGTGACACATCCTGAAAATATTGTACATGAGACTGATTATGCTGGAATACTGGGTCTGGAGTTTTACAAAGGAAAGTAATATTGATCTGATCAAAGAAAGAATGATGGGGAATAGTTTTAAAGTGCCCAGAGTAGATACTGTAGGATCACTTTGTATTTAAGTTCCCAGAGAAAATGTTTCTGCACTTCCGGTATTGCTGTGAGTATCTGACAGGCCTGACTACATGTTCACCATGTTGTCTTGTATACAGTATCTCATCTCTAATGTGTTAAGGTCACTCCTATTTAATGCAGCTTGTCCCTCTGTGTTTGTTATTTGCTAAAGGGTGTCTTAGATGTTTTCAATGTCTAAACCTCTGTTTGTATCACAGCAATCATACTGTGTATGGAACTACACTAAGAAAAATAGTAATGAGGTCACTCATTAATCACTTAACTTAATGACTTTGTTTCCTTTGAAATGGAACTGTTACTATAGTTGAACATATTCGAATTAAAGTATCTCGGAAAATGTTTCTGTGATTGTCCAACCGGAAAGCAGGTTTAATTCTAAAAAAATAATCTAATATTTTATACTTTGTAGGAAATTCAGTCATACTGTAGGAAGGGATGGAGGAGGAGGAACATTAAATATTGTCCCTTGAGAAATTCCAAGTACCCAAAATGAAGAATATAATAGGTCTGTAAATTACACTGTGGGGACAGTGTCTAACGAGCTAATGACATGAATGCTAAAATCAACAAGCTTAAATGAACCACTCTGAAATCACTAGACTTCTAACATTCCTTAAGATTCAGCAATATCTTCCTATAGAAGATATTAGAAAGGGAAATCTGGGTAGACACTTGTCTAGCACCTGAATTAGTAATGATTGGTAGGATATGACCTACTGGCCAGGTATTGTATACTTCCTATACACTATGGTCCTGTGGTTTCATAAAAATCAGTCAGCGAGGGCATTGCCTTAAGCCACAGATGAGTCCTCTTTGTTATGTCCTTTACATTTAACAACTGCAATCTGTTTTGGGAGGGCCAGAACTTCTAACAATTCTCCTACCAACCCAGAGTCCCTGTTTCTCCACATTCTCCCAAAATTATGGCATACCCCAAATGCAAACCATGAATCCATATAAATTGTAACAGTTTGACCATTTAGCATACAGTATTTACAAGTTTTAATTAAATCGTTTAATTCAATCTGCTGCTTCAACACCAAATTATTCACAGTTTACACTGCCAGGCAGGTAGCCTGCACAACACATAAACACTGCCCCTTGGCCACCGCATCGAGGGGTCCTGAATAATAACCCACCGGGCGATGCCCACCTCCATGCTCCTGCACCAGCATAGTACAGTAGCTCTCAACCTATTTCACTTACATACAGATGATCCGTCTGAGGGAATCCAGCCCAAGGCCAGTGCCTGCAAGAAAGCTCGTTTCAAATAATTTAAAATGGTTTCTGCTGCAGGGGTCAAGGCAATTTTGTCTTTAGACTGCACTACCCTCCTTAAGCCAATTCGTCACTAGGCGAGCTCGTTCCAAGAAGTAATTCACCCTGGCTTTACTATGTAGTTGGTTATATACCTTTTCCTGTCAAAGGATCTAATACTTGGAGTAGCCCAGCCTTATGGATTCCCTCATCAGGTAGAACAATCACAATACCTCAGAGTTCTACTGAGGTAGTTCACATAAATGCTGTCTCATACAGAAATTCCTTATAAATGCTGCAGGGCGTCCCAGCCCAATAGGTCTGGTGTGTCCCCCACCCACATCTGCAGTTGAAACTATACATCTTTTCCCAAGCATATTGTGACAGCTTGTATCTCCTTTAAAACACAACCCTTGCCCCACTACTCCTGTAGCCTCCTACCACTTGTTAACAAACTTTACATCACATCTTTTTGCTGTTTTAGTTGATAAACAGGACAACTGAGCTCCTGTGTCCCCCAATAGGGGAACCTGGACATCACTTACTGTACACTGTAAGATTATTAATCTTTTATTTAAATCTTGAGATAAATTTAGGGAGGCTATGAAGGGGTTTCCTAGTTTAAATTTATTATTTCACTCAAGGCTCTTGTTTCAGTTTCTGACATATTCTTTAACTGTGAAATCAAGCCTCATTCTTACAATTTCTCCAAAAATGCCCTGTTTTTTTACAGTAACTGCACACCAGCTTATTGGTAGTTTTATCTTGGGGTTTTATCCCCCTTTTCCCAAAAGGCTAGTTAACACCCCCCCCCCCCCCCCCCATCTGGATATGCCCAATCAGGAGATTTATCCTAGTCCTAATTATTACCTTGAAGGGGTCTTATATCTGGGTATAATTTTGGGGCCGCTTTATAATTGCGACAAACTTTCGGCTCCTTTTCTCCTCCTTGGGAGTCTTTTTACCTCTCATTTGCAATGCTTGCACTTTTGCATACATGCTTCACAAATTATTAAATCAAATCTATCTCCACTCTCCATAATATCAGGAAAGCATAGTTATTTATTTTTGGCAACATCAGATTTTAATCCACTCAAGAACATTTGTTGCATTACTGTGGAAGTATCTTCATTCACTTCCTTTTCATTGACTAACCCTGAGTATACTATTCATAAAGTTATACACCTTTCTGTAAAATCTGAAATATCCTCACTTTCCTTCTGCTGTCGTGTTGTTACTTTTCTCCAATCTGTTTTTGGTGGGTAATGCTCTTTCAAAAATCTCCACACTAATTCCCATCCTTCTCCCAGATTGTCTTTTAAGGCGTTCTATTTCTTTTTTTTTTTGCATATATAACTTCATTTCGTTTCTGTTCATTATTTGTTAAACTTCTGCACCCAATTCTATTTGATTGTTTCATCCTGGTTCTGTCCACGTTCCATCAGACAGACCACATTTCTTTTTAATCATTTCTTCTACATCTTTTAACTTCTTTTTCTCTGACACCCAGTCAGAAACCTTCGTTAACTTGTCTTTACACCAACTAATTTTCCCAGACCCACGTACTCCCGTTTGGCTTTACTGCATGTTTCTGTCTTCAGACTGGTGGGGTATCATCCAAAACCTCAACCCGCCTGGCCCTGATACACAAACTACGTCGGGCTTTACTGTGCACTTTTCACCTGGAACACAAACCGGTGGAGTCCCGGCTTTACTGTGCCCCGCAAACCTGGAGCACAAACCAGTGGAGTCCTGGCTTTACCGCACAGTCACACAGGTACCTCAAACAGACCCCCTGTCTCCAACACCCAATCATTTGCAGTCCTCGCTACAGCATTGAGAAAATCCCATTCAGTGGATTGGAGAGGAGAAGGGACCTTTGAAAAAAGAGGATTCCTTACCTCATTCAATGTTGGCACCTAACTTTTTCTCTCCACCGACCAATGGGAGTTCCCCTCAGCTAGGAGGACCCTGCTCACAGCGCCAAATTGTAGAAACATGTCAGAGTCCGGGTGTTGGTGAAATTATTACGCTTGCAAGCTGGAGAGTAGCTTAACAAAGCCAGTCTCTCCAAACGGTTATAAAGTTAGTCTTTTTATACAGTGTAACAAAGTATTAGCGCATATATCATATGACTTGCTAACTGTCAACTCAGTCCTTTCCATTCTTATGCTGGTCTAACAGAAAAGACCTCCTTATATTGCATTTTGCCAGAACTCTGCATTCACAAAACAGGATGTTACAAGTTCCGCATAGACGTTATGTGAAATCATGAACGGATAGCGGTTGCTTTGCATTTTCTGCTGACAGGCAAAGAATATGCAGCTTGACCTTTAGGAGATAAATTGTTAAAAGCATCAAGAAGCTCCAGTCTTTGTTACAAAAAAGAAGGAATACCACGGTTTACAAAGTAAAACGTATGTACAGCAACAGTATGTTCCGTAAAAGGTTTGAATACAGATTTTAAAAGAAAGGGAAAATAAATTCCACAATGAGGCAGTGACAAAAAAGTTAGTGTGCCCACATACTGGCAAGCCACTTTCCATACATTATCTTGGATATTATTTGCCCTTATACAGCTACACCAGCCCCAGGGATTCAAAGTCCCAGTTTTCACTCCTATTGTGTTTAATTGTGTCATATACTGAGTGCTGAAAGAAATTGATCACTCAATGTATGTTTTTAGAAAAAGCATACAGATTTTAGAAAATTGATTTAATGTTTTTACCATTATTTTGATTGATTAATCCTTCATGACAGACCATGATTCAGTTGAATGACTTTTTTGAAAGAAGCAGTTATGTAAATAGCATCATTAATGAAAAAGGTAATTGGGCAGAGGTGATGAGGTGATTTAACTTGTTAAATGTCAAGCCTGGTAAAAAGAAAGAAAATGCAGAAAGGAACTAGTATGCCCCGCAAGAGAGCATTGCTTTTGTACCATCAGTATGTTGGAAGCTATCCTAAGTCATCACATTGTCACTCACCATCTGGGGTGTTGACCCAAGCAATTTCTGACCTAGCACAATGTTACAGCCAAGCATAGTCTGTCAATGAAACGCCATGAGCCATGAGCCTTCGCTGAGATTGACACTTTGCCATCCAAGTGTGACATTCTGAGCAGGATTACATAGTCACTACAAACCTTCACTTGCAAATATTGATGGAAATATGACTGCACAACTCCACAGTGATCAAATCCTGCATCTTCCTTTGCTGTCCTTCATGTAGTCTTATCTTGACGTGACAATGTTCGAGCTGGAAAATGCACATCCTCATTCTGTTTACGTAACAATGGTTTTCTTACTTCTGAGATGGTAATATAACAATTGTGTCATGGATGCCCTACTTGCCAGACAAGAACATTTGATTTGTTATCATCGCACATGAGCATCTAGTGTTCGCAGACCAATGAAAGGAATATGTTTGCTCTACTGTACGTAAGGGATGACATAGAATCCACAAGCAGCCTGGTGCAAATCATGCATCACAGATGTCTTTGTCAATTGTAGATTAATTCTACAGAAATAAATATAATTGCTAGACATAATGTAAACATTCTGATGTATGTTATTTTAGTTTTAGTAGTCCACAGACCAGCATCTTCAGAATATTATCAATGACTAATGGTGGATCAAAATGGTAAGATTATGCAGGTCAACCATACTCCTGCCTTCTACATACTGTAGATAACATATGTTTGTAAAGCTATATTAGAATTCAAATCACAGACTGTTTTATTCTCTTTTGTGTGCAGCTTCTACGTCTTATAGTTTTGTGTATTTGTACAAGCTGATTATCTTACTAAGCAGGAAAATTGGCAGAGTAGCATTGTTTGCTCTGCACCAAGGAAAATCTTTTTCGCAATACTGCTACTGTAGGAAACCCAACTGCTTTTAAATAACTATCCAAGCATAGAAAGCTAAAGAACAATACCCTATCTAATGTAGTTGATCTATTTTGCACTCTTTAAAAGCCCTGTAGTTACTGAGGTTGTTAATGAATGGTGAATTGTGTAGATAGGTTTGTGAGGAAGAATGGCAGAGCTCTCTGGCTCATTTGGGAACAAGTGATGAGACTCCCTGCAGCTGTTGCAGCTGTATAAGGGCAGCCAGGGGAAGTGCTGATTGGGATGCCCTGGTTATTACATATCTAGTCTCAGTTCAGTTCTAGTTCAGTTTCCTTTTAGGATGGTTATTTCAAACCATTCTATATATCCATTTTCTAACTGCTTCTTCCAATTCAGGTCCACAGGGGAGTTGGAGCCTAAACCAGCAAGTAACAGGTGCAGTGCATGGTACACCCTGGATGGGATTGTCAGTCTGTTACAGGGTATGCTCAGAGAGACACATACTGTACATGCACAAAAGGGACAGAATCTAATTAAACCACCAGTATTTCTTTTGGCTTGTTGGAGGAAACAGGAGGACTCGAAGGATACCTATGTGAACAAGGAAAGAACAAACAAACTCAGATACAGTACATGAAGATAAACACAAATACTGTAGCACCCTACGCTAACCACTGAGCCACAGTTCTGCCCTCAAACTATTCTGATGTCTGCAAATAGAGAGCAACAGAAGTAACCACTGCTGACTAAAATGTACGTATGATATCCAGCTTCTATATATTAGAAATATGTGCACCCTAGCTTGGATAATATAATTTTTGTCTTTCACAACTGAAGGCAGTAAGTTAGTACATCATTCCATTTGAATGGGTATATTTGAATTTAAATATACACTAGCGTTTGAGTATTGGATATGTGTAGGAGTGGTTAATGAACTCCTCAGCTTATGATTTATTGATTCTTATGCCTGGAGCATGGATCATGGATGCTTGACTCTTTTAACTGCTATGTCAGCACTCAAGATCAAGGTAGAAATTCTACCTATGCTCCAAATTCATCAGTACAAAACTAAAGCTTTTTTAATTTTCCAGCTATTAATTTGCATTAAAGATCTGGCTCCAGTAGTGACACATGTTGTAGGGTTAAATAGCTTTTATATACAGTTTCTCTATCTGGTAAGCAGTATAAAAAAAATAAAATAATATTTTATCAACTGGTTAGTAGCATAGTATAATATACTGTAACAATGCACTTCAGAGAGAGAATCCTCAGACTCCCATTACAGTGACCCCTCTAAGTTATCAATGAGAGATCCATCAGTCCTTCAAATGACACAAATTCTGAGGTACTCAGTAAGAAACCCTTTTTCCTTTCCTTGATACCTCCTTAGTATGAAAACACCCTGAGGTCTCAATGTAAAATGAAAAGGTAATAAGTTAATTATCTCACAAAGGGAACAAAAGTCAACCAGTTTGATATTATTGGAATAATGCATTGAGGTAATGAGTTAGTGAAACAGAAGTAATATGATCTTGAATTTTTGCTTAAATACATTAAAATTGTTAAGGCACCATTTAGAGTTTATCCACCATACCATTTTTAGACTTTCTAGCAGTACTACCAAGCCATGTTAAACATCAGACCTCGTCAATCATTTGTAACCAACAAACAACATGAGAACCTGAGGAATTGATTCCTAAAAAAAAACTAATTGTGATGCACGCCTGATTTGAAAACACTTGGAATTAACATTACTAGACTGAACACCTAGACTTTAAACATTACCATGGATGACTGTCCACTGCATGTACTGTTGCAAAAGAGTATGATAGGTCATGGGTCTGTGTCTTACTTGGTATGTCAAGTACAGTACTGTACAGTATATGAAAGAAAAATCAAGAAGGTTTTCTCGGGTCGGTTATGTAAAAAATCAATGATATAGGATATGGTAATGATAAAATTACATTATTTTAAAATGATTAGAAATGTACAGTAAGACTATTGTGGTTTTTAAGAGTAACGTCAAATTTAAAAATCACATCAGAAGTCTATTTAATTAAGGATTTAGGTTTGCAAGATGGTTCTCTTCAGACTTCTGAAGCTGTGGAGCTGCCATCATACTGAACCTGGATGTCTGATGATAGGATACAGGTATATCATTAAGTATTGTAACAATCTGCAGTATAAATATATCACCTTTATCTTAGTAGTGATTACGTGTGTAATGGCCGGAACCATCAAATCCTTGCCTTATCCATGTTCCTCAGTAGTTATTATAAAGGTATTTTACATGATTCACAAGATACTGCCCTATAATGATAACCCTGTATACTGATTTGCATTCATTTTTATACATGAAATAAAAATTATCATTATTTGTCTATATTCACTAAGATAATCAGAAACTAGGATCAAATGTGCAAACCAGGTGCATAAAAAATAGTTTGTTTAAATGTTCTACATTTATTCATATCCAAGATTATTTTCAGTTTTAAAGAACCAAAATTAAAATTGGACTTTAATACCAAAGTATCCTATTTGGGTTTCTCAGGATGCTTCTGGAAAATGCAAGAGCTGCCCTTAACAGTCACAGAGGTCAACAGGGAACAGTTATGCAGTATGCACTTAACCATCAATCTGGTAGCTTTGGCTATACTCTGAACATTTTGAAAATGACTAAATTTAAAATGCTCCCCAGATTGTCGCCTCTCGTCTCTTGCTACTGAAGCATAATCCATTTTGCTCTCATGTTAGAGATGAAGATTACAATCATCAGTCTTGAATACAGACAGCTGTTATGTTTGCTGGTGAAAAAGCTACTTTAATAATGCTAATTGCTGCACCTTGGTGCCTGGCCTCTTGGTAAATATTATTTTTACTTAAGATTGAATATATGTTAAGATAGACATATAGAATTGCACTTACAGTATACTGTATATGAATTTATGTTGGTCCTCCAAAAATAATATACTGTACAGCTTTGTCTGACATTATATGACAATTGATCTTATATAATTATCATACGTACATACTGTATATCAATTTCATAGAGGAAAAAACTCTGAAGGAATGTATAAACAGTATACATACACAGAAATATGTCACACACAAAAACATCTTAAATTGCTGAACAGGAATTTCTGAACAGTTTGTTTTGAGAATGTAAGTAAGTCAGTGGGTTTTGAAGTTATGTACACAGGATAAAAATACAACAGATTTTCCACAGGGAAAATAATTTTTTCAAATTATATTTCCCATGTTTATAAAAAGTATTAAAAGGCTCTTAAGGTTCTCAACCAGTAATAAAAAATATTCTGAAAGGAAATTGAGCTCTGTAATCCAGACCTCATGGGTTCGAGAAATGCCCTTGGATTTTTAATGACAAGAGAGAGTCAAGACCTTAAATTTACATCTCATTGAAGGATGGCATCTTTTTATAGTATACTGTACCCATCACTATACTGGAGCATTAGGACCCACACAGACCAATGGGTAAGCTGGCCCCACTAACACCTCTTTCAGCAACAACCTTAGTTTTTTCCATGAGGTCTCCCATCCAGGTACTGACCAGGCTCACACCTGCTCTGCTTCAGTGGGTTGCCAGTTGTGAGTCATAGGGTGATATGGCTGTTGTATATAATACAAACAGTACAATTTAGAGATGCCAATTAATGTTGACAGCAAAGAACTGTGGGAGAAAAACAAATTACCTGGAAAAAACAAGGCCGTAGTGCAAACATAGAAACTGCACACAGAAGGCACTCCAGAATTGAACCCTGAACCAAGAGCTGTGAGGCAGCAATGCTAACACCACAGGCCTTCCTCTTATCTTTTTTTAAAAAAAATACTGCTACATTATTGGATCGCACAAAATGTTGTTGATATGCAGTGTGGACTGTTCACCTACTTCTACTACAATTAAAAGGAAATTAAAAGAATTCAATGCCCTAAACTAAATAAAATGGAGCAGAAGGTTCTGCTTGTCAAAACTGAAAAGAGTGCTGTAATTTAACAGGAAGGTGTTGAGTAAAATTGTCAGATTCTAAGTGGAGTATTCAGCAATTGATCTTGAAAATTGACTAGGATTCAAATGAACAAAATGATTGGCAAAAGGTATTTAATACTGTACTCACGTTGTGCAGCTAGAGGGTTTGGAACGTGACAATGTTAAACTATCGTTGTTACTCACTATAACAACAGCTGCGTAGCAGGTCTTTCAAAGAGAACTGAGCCAGATAATCCAGCTGGATTCTTGAAAGAAATAATCCTTGTATGGTTTTCAGATCTTGCACTAAGGGACTGGGATTTGGAAAGAGTACACAGGATCTATGGCAACTGCTCTTTAACAAGCCACTTTCTGGCATCTACAAGTGTATTTTCATCTCTAAACTAAGTTCTAGGATACACTGACAGACAACTGCTTCTGAAAGAAAATTCTACAGTATATACAGTATGTCTTCTATGTTGTGGCTATCTCCATAACAAAGTCCACTTATTGTCCACATGAGTGCAGGATAGGATTGTATTAATCTAAATTATCCTCACTAGATCATTGAGGGTTATTTTTTTCAGAATACTACAGGAGGTTTTCTGTATCATTCTCTTGTTATAACAGTGTATGTGAATACAATGTGGTGGGTGTTTTTATACATTTCCTTGTTATGACTTTTAGTAGAATAGAGTGGGATCAGCTCAGAGATTTTTTTTTTATCTGACCTCTTGCTTTACTAGTGAAACTGTTTAAATTAATATTTTTGCAAGGCATGTTCTAGATTGTGTTTACTATGTTTTTCTTGAACTATAAAACTGTGGAGTTCTTTGATAGTTCTTCACTAGGATAAAGTGCAGTGTATCTGTCCATATAGTATGTGATTTTTTACTAGTAGAGAATATGTGGCACTCTAGAATCCCTCATTTTCATTTGAAAACTAAGTGACCACAATTGAAGTCTGCAGCATGCATCATCTACAGATTAGCTTTGTCAAACATAAACTTTTACTCCTACTCCTTTGGTATGCAGCCACTGTCTGCTTGGTTTAATTCTGTCAGTAAATATCTTGGAGTCTATTTCATGAAAATCTGGCCTCTCGATAGAGACCTCAAGATTTCAATTATATTGATCTTTCTTCTCAACACAACATATTCTGTTTTTGAACCAAAATTACAGTTCAGGATTTAATGGAAACATTCACAAAAACGCATTCCATTTTCCATAATCATAAATGCCTTACTCTTGATTCTTTTCCACGTTGGACAAACGAAACAACTGACACTTTAGCATGCATTTTAATGAGGTGTTAACTCATTCCAACAC
The DNA here is from genome assembly GCF_059453375.1 of Lepisosteus platostomus. Lineage (NCBI taxonomy): Eukaryota > Metazoa > Chordata > Actinopteri > Semionotiformes > Lepisosteidae > Lepisosteus > Lepisosteus platostomus. The sequence continues at coordinate 20,773,751 of NC_142622.1, read as the reverse complement.
TTGTAATCTCATGAACAAGTCTAATGGACTGGAGTACTACAGGACTCTTGAGAATTCTGGTACAGTACATGTACTGTACGCCAGAAACTAGCCCTCCTGCCTCATCAGATCCAAGATTCTAAAGAAGTGACATTGCATTCTGTAAAGTGTTCAGGAGCAAAGCAGCCCTGTTACAGGAACACATTGACAAAATGTTATGATCCATAAAGCATATAATTAGAACATGGAACTGAGAAGAAGCTTAATGGTAAAATAAAGCCTGAATCAACATTCAATTTGACACAGTTAAATATCTGAATCCATTTTAGGTCATTTTCAGCTTCATTTAAGAAGTTCCTCTCTTTGATCCATTTCAAACCTCTTGCATTTCTTTTTTCTTATCTTTGGGATGACAAAAACTTTAGTGTGAACGATTACTCTCAGGACTGTAATAAAGAAAATCTTGTACTACAATTTGTAGTACAGCTGTATATCTAAAGGTGGGTAAGGGAATAAGGTTATCATATTACCATACTGAACTCCTTCATCCTTTCTCTTATCTTTTTTCCAATACTTTTCCAATGTTTTCAAAGCTAATTTTAAACCAACAGTAACTCCAGTACCAAAACGACATAAAATTCTGAAGTTATTCATGTTAATTTTGAATAATGAAAGTGTCTGCACATAACTACCTTAAAATCAAGCTAAAGAATTTTCTTTAAAGGTCCAGGTTAGCTACAGCAAGCATGACGTAAAAAGAATTATGTTATTTAATGAAGAAAACAACAGATAACCAATACATTGTAGGGAAATTAATTTGGTTTTGAAAAAGCAATCATATTTTGTAACTAGGAACCAAAGAACTTTCTGGTAAATGCTTAACTCGATCTGTATTATTTTTTAATTGAGTATAGGAGGCTGGTTGGAGACTGCAATTACACAGTGTATGCAAGGAGAACATCACATTACAATGCATTAAAGTAATTTAATCACAGAATCTTTCCAATTAGTCAACACATCCTCTTTTTACAAAGGATTTGTTTCTTAGCTTTTAAGATTCTCAGTTTGATATATCCTGTATTTTGTATAACATTAATAATTTTAATTAGAATAAACATGCAATAAAATCAAACAGAATAAAAAACCACAGTATCACAGGAAAAGACTTTTGCAGGTGGAGTATTATTATACAGTACTTTAAATCTAAGCTTATTCATTAATGAATCGATTTCGTAAATACAACATTTTCTGATTTTGGGGATAATGTTGTACTTTATATCAACAACTTAAATCTGATAATAATAGGTTAATATGCTAATAGATTTTCAATTGCCAGAGTCTTCTCTTCACAGTTCAATAAAGGCAAAAAACATGCAGGAACTAGTGTGTTGTACTACTAGTGGTCCAAGCAGTTGTTTTAAGTACTGTATGTTTTTTTTCTTCAAATGATAGATATCCTCCAAGAAATGACCTACTCTATGTTTGAAATGGTCTTTGTTTTAAAACTGTTGCAAGGTAAAGTACATCCTATTTTTTAATTGGGGCAAATTCAATTCAACTTTATTGTCATTAAACTTACACAGGTGCATAGTATAATGAAAAGTGTTTCTCATTAGTCACTCGGGTGCAGTATATAAATAGGACAGAAGATAAGACAATAGACAAAATAATGTTATGTGCCCTTAAATGATGGGAGCTATGTTATAGTCTGTCTTCCATGGCGATTGCTTTAAAACTTTAAATGCATCATATGTTAATGTTGTTACTGCTGAAACATTTATAAACTCATCTAATCTTCAGGCTCACAGAGAAGTTTCTCTTCTCCCATTGTAACTGATGCAATCACTCCAGAAAAGGTAATAAGTGTTTTAAAGATGTGATAAAAGCAGACATGAAGCAATATAACATTGATATCAGCATCTGGGGAATTATGGTCTATGACGGAACCAGACAGAGGAAAAAGTGCTGGGAGACACCCAGAGATGCCAGAAACATTAAACAAAGATTGCTCACCTAGACTTGTTTGTAGTGTATGCAACCTGATATCCCCTGAAACAACACCTTCTCAATATGACAGATGTTTTAATCCTGGACTGGTCTGATCAGTCACCTCTAGGTTCATTGAAGACAATCATCCTAGACCATGATGGCCAACTAATGAATTCAACTTAACTTGTCTATCTACAGAAGAATATTCTTCCAGTTTATAGTGTGTGTCAAGAGAAGTTGAAAAGAATTATGGGTATTTATCACCTTTTGCATTGAAAACACTATCAGACACATTTATTACACCTATTACTTTCCGTTTCACTATCATTCAGGAAGCTTCAGATACTTCTAAGTACCAACAGAGACAAATTACATAAAAATAATGTGTGTAAGAAGCTCTTTTTATCATAGAGTAAAACTACAGCATAACCTCTGTGTTGCACTTTATTTTGAGGAATCTGATTTTAGTGTCTCTCAGCTGATTTGTACAGCAAAAGTATTGCAGTACCCTTCAACAAGTGAACCCCAAATTACAGACAGAAATTGGAAAAAATAAATGTTAACACATTTGAAGCATGCTTTACCTTTAGTTCCAACTCTATATTGTAGATGTTTTTTTCTGATGTTGCTATTGAGTGGAATTATTAATTACATTTGTCTTTTAATTTGCCACCTCTAAAACAGCTTTATATAAAAATTAATTCCCACTTTCTATTTAATAGTAATTGGCATTTAGAGAGATTATGGGAATTGGGATGTAGGATTACTCCTTATCTGATATTGTACTTAGAGTCATTTTTGTTTGTTTTATCAACCATTGCATTAGTCCTTTCCAGTGGAAGAAGAATGAAGGCTCAAAGAAGCTTTCTCTCAGTTAATCTGCCATTTGGCAGCATTTTGTCTTAATAAATTATACACACTCTTAAGTGTATTTATGAAAACAGTAATACAGAAATACAGTATATTCTAATAATTAACACATTTGTAATGGTAATTTAAACAATAAATGTCCATATTCTTAACAAAGAGGAACCTGTTTGTAAGTAAAACTCACAACTTACAAGTAAAGCATTGTGTTTTGCTCAATATACATGACCCTGATTTAAGGTGACCCTTAAAATCAGTAAATATAATTTCCTTTTCTATTTTATCACATTTTTCATGTAATTTATATGTTTGCGAGATCAAAACCATTATTAATATGAGCAAAGATTTATGAATAATGGCAGGTGCCTTGGGCCATTTCAAAACTTTTCAGACTCTTCTTTTCATTAATGTTTCTTGTACAGTATTTAATAGAGTTTTATGCTTACTTTTACTAGGTCAAGATGCATGGTTTTCTTTCTTTTATAGTTATATAGTGTTATATTCTTGAAATGTGTTCATATGTTTTGTTATTTATTAAATTATATCCAGTAAGAAGTATATCAGTCACAGAAATGTACCTAAAGAATTACACCATTTAAGAATGGAGACAGATTTTCTCCTTCCCTTATTCCACGCCACTAAAATATATTACCCATGCCTAGCTACAAAGGGTGCTATTTTCATGCACTTTTATTAATTTCATTTTTCTGCTGACAGGTTCTTTCTGGAGTAAATCTCTTTGTGTAAGCCCTCATCTTTATTGCTTTCCTGATCAAGAACAATTTGACATTTTTTAAAGAATCTACTGTACTGTATATACAGGTGCTGCATGTCTGTAAAGACAATACAGCACGTTTAGAAGAAACATGCCTGATTATATAGTGTACTGTAGCAATCATCTTATAAATGCAGTTCTTTAAGTATACTTAAATGTGCAATATTAAGAAAATAAGTTGGAAAGCAAGGGAACCCCCCATCAATTCACTTTCAAAATGGAATCTGTTTAATTGTTTAATTGTAATTAAACCTTTAATTAATAATTAAATGGGAGCATAAAACAATAAAAATTAGACACTGTATACACAATTGAATTATATTATATTATATGTGCAATTTTTTGTTTGTCGTTTTCTTGACACATAAAATAATAATAAATAATACAGCATGTAAAAGTATATACATGTTTTCATTATGTATTCTACTTGATTATATAAGACATAATAATTGTTTTCATATTAAGGTAATTCATTTTTACTAAAGTGGTTGTTAGAAAAATTGTTTTTAAATTGTTGGTATATGACCAGCATAAGACTCAGTTTGATCGATACTGTAGTGATGCCCAAAAACTGACCTCAATGTACCTACTGTACATTGTGCATACAGATAATAAGAGAAAGCAAAACAATACTGGTCATGCCTCTACACAAAGCCTCAAGAGAAACTGAATTCCCCAAGGATGACTCAGATACAACCAGTAATTCTTTTGACAGACTGTAGTTGAGGAAATGGATTCACTCCAAGCTCGATTAAGCTGCTGAAATTGTTTTATAATCAAACTTTGTTTAATGAGTAAACATCACTGGCATCTACCATGCCATCATGGGATGACTCAAGCTCCGGACTGTGTGCTTCCCGGCTTCTTTCTTATGAAGCACCAAGTATTGACAACACACCTTCCAGCTTCCAATGGAACACCTTGCTACTTGGAGTAAGGATGCCACCTCCTGGGGAGACAGGCTACTGCAAGTCAATCAGATAGACAATCAAGTGCCTCAGGCATGCTCCACTGGAGGTCTTTGTTATAGAATTACTGTCTTATTGGAGCCTTCTATAAAGTGTTAAATTTTCCATCACATTTCATTCAGAATGTACATTGTCTCACAGTTTGCACTTTAGCGACATCATGTTTATTTTATGCAAAACAAAAAATATACAGTACCTGGTGCTAGAACGTTACATACAGTATGAAAAAAGCATGATGAAACAATTTAAACATACTGTACTGTATACAGTAATACAGTTACTGTAAGTGTGGTACCTTATTATTATTTATTAATTTAATAAAACTGGGATTACTTTTCCAGGATTGTTTCAGACACAACTAAACTGCATTCAGTTTTGTGACAATATTTTTCTCAAAGCATTAAGCACCCTTATAAGTTTTCTAGATGTTAAATACAATAAATAAATTGGATAATTCCAACAATTTCCTTGTGGTTAATTCTGAGGACTTTTGCTGAGGGACCAGTGCCTTGTGAATTGTTTTAAAGCATATATGATTTATCTGGCTGAGCACAACAACACCACAAAATGTTTTGATTTCATTTTCTTAAATTATGATATGTGATCCCAGGAAAAAATAATTATTTAATTTGTTCTAGATGTTAAATGTGATAACCTCTTTACTGCATCCAGAAACACATGACTGATGCAACATGACACAAACACAGTTGTGTACTTAAACACAGTTATCTAATGTAACTCAAATGGGAATAGTCCCACACAGATATTTAAAAGAGTACAAACACCTTTGATCATGCATTCAATGTGATAATTTGTTTCCCCATCACATTTCTTACAATACAAATTGAGTATTATTTTTATTTATTTTATTTATATTTTTATGTATCTATTTTTTTGCTGTTACAGTTGCAACGCTTCATAAATACAGAACAGTCTTAGTGGATTTGACACAGTACTGAGGAAGCACACTACTCAAGACACAGAATGAATTAAAAAAAACAAATAGATATTATAGCTATTTTTTAACAGAATGCCTGAACAGGACCTTAAGGGTAAAACTTATACTGACCTCATGATCAGAAGCACTTAGATGTCAACAGTCAAAATGTCAAATATCAGATCCACATTACGTCTTTAAAGATTGTAATATCTACAGGTACAGTGCTGTACATAAGCTAAAATCTTTGAGACAATTGCCATTTTCAATTAAGCAAATCACAGACAAAACATTTTGTCATACAAGAGAAACATTGGAAATAGAAAGAAATATGTTAGAACTTGTAATTGAGGACAGTGTATATTCACAATAATACCGTATTCCTTATACTACATTCCTTCTTCCAGCAAACAGCCAATGAGTGTTCAGACTTACAATACAACTCCAGCTCTTATAAACAGGCAACATCTGTTTCCTGGTTTAGAACCAGGTATCATGAAGAAATCAGGGCTACAGATACTGTATATTCAAAATATGTGAAATGCTTGTGTTTTTAAAAGATGTATTTCTCTCTAACTAATGCCATATGCATGTGATTCTCACCTATACTTTTCATCCCCAATTATTGGTAGTTTAAAGTTTTCTATTCAGTGATATTAACGTTTCATTTCTTCTGCTAAATTGTACATTAATTGTCCATTATATAGTATATAGACCAAAGAATGGTATAGAATGAATCTAGTTGAAATTGATCATTTTCTTCAATAATAAACAAGAAATATACATATTGTATACTGCTGTATTCATATATACCTGATGTTGGTTTTATCACTTGCTGAAACATGAATTTTTACATTCCGTACTTGTCTTGGCCTAATTTTGACAAGTATTGCAAATGGTCAGACAAAAAACAGTGTTTCAAGACATAATGAGTTTCCTTGATTACAAAGTCTTTGTGTGAAATTAGCAGTGACAATGAAATTCTCAGATGAGCTCACAGATGACTTCAGAAAGGGAATGAAAGTAAGAATAGATAACAATGAAGCTTGATTTCTGCTTACTTGAATTTACCTTTTACAGTAGTGATTCTGTTTATGTGCTGTTTAGAAAACTTTTCTGCAGTCACCATTGACATAAGAATATATGTACAGTACAATACACATTTCTCACACTACATAAAATGCTCATTCTAAAGGTCTATCCCAAAAAACAAAAATTATTTTTTTTATTCCCTAAGGAATACATGTATATCTTTATCAATGAATGACAGACCCTACTATGAGTATACAAAATCTGTGTATTTAATTACCACAAACTTTTAATTCCAAAATGTTAAATTAGCTTGTATGACAAAAACGTTTGCCTCCTTGTATTGCAAAACTGTTTTTTTATTTACTTTGTTTAATTTTTTAAAGAAAATACAAATTTTTCAAAGGACAATGTTTCATAAGGAAATCTAAAACCTCAACTGATTATTTCTCAGCACATCCGTGTACTGTCATACGTTATATAATATACAGTATATTGAGCATCACAAAAAAACTCTAGGTATATATGTATTTTGTTTTTTGGAAATACTTGTAATTCAAGTATATCTTTTTGGAATGTTTATTAAAGAGGGTTGGAATTCTTTTGATTAGATGGACGTTCATCACTTACAGTGAAACATTCACTAAAAGTCACTAAATCCTCCTATTACTGACAGAGTTCAAGTTAAGTAAATGCACTGTCACTCACTGTTTGGGGTGTATTGCTCACAGCAATAACTAACCTGGCAAGACAAAACAGTTATTCACAGCCCATCAATAATAGAAAATGATCTGATAGACGATGAGTTATGACACCTCACCAAGAATGACACATCGTCTGGTTTCATTTTCATGATCTCATTGCCGGTTCCACTGCATCAGTAACTTAACAAACTTCCATCAGCAGTTCATTCCTCAGAAGGAGAAGAAATATTATTAGTGTGCGTCCTGCAAAATCACACAGGGGACCAATGCTCAACCATGATCACCTTCACAATAGAATGATAGAATGAGGTGGTGTAAACAGCACATCAAGTGGACTTGTCAGCAGCAGAGCAAAATCCTCTTTACCCAGTTGACAGGGAGGTGTATTCTAGACAATTTACTTTATTTATGCATGCTTATTAAATGTTTTTGCATATTAATATAATAGTCATTTTAATTTTGTCATTTAGATTCTTGCTTAAGCCCTAAATCGCATTATTAGTAAATTGTGCGCAGGTGATGAGGCAATTCAACCTGTTGAATGTCAAGCCTGGTGAAAATAAAGGAAAAAATATGTGAATGATCCAATATACTGAAGAGACCAATTCCTTTGTGCCATTGATATATTGAAGAAGCATCTCAAGAGACTGTTTAGCAATTTGAAATAAATTAAGGGGTTCAAGTGTAGGAAGGAGTATTCAGTTGCTACAGTACAGATCTCTACTTAATGATTGATGGCAACTTCAGTGCATGGTCACCTACTGCCCATTGTGTGTGCATTGCCTGATATGACAACATTCCTGCAGGGAAATCCGTGTCCTCATGCTGCTCATCTTAGCAGTGGCTAGATAAGGTGGATGCTACACATTGGTGGTGGTGGAGGGGAGTCCCCATTACCTGTAAAGTGCTTTGAGTGGAGTGTCCAGAAAAGTGCTATATAAATGTAAGGAATTATTATTTTTATTATAAGAAAGGAAATGTTACAGCGTGGATGAAGCTAGGATGACTTGTGGCATTTAGGGCTCAGAGACCTGTGAACAAGTACAGTGTATTCTTGTCCATTCTTTACAAGAAGGAATGTGATATAACTCATAAGACAGCAATTGCAACCTGTAAAGCATATATCATACAGTATGTGTGCATGCTAGAATTGCCTGAAATTCCACTGGTCGTAGACTCCTACCAGCCTTGTTGCTTACAACTGTTAATCAGCATAATGAATTTACCTACGTTGTATCTGTTCAATAAAATGTGCCTGTTCAATTTTTTTGCAGGAGCAGCAGCTACAAAAATGTGATTTACCTTGAGTATGTTTTGTTTCAATAATAATTGATTAGTTTCTTTTGATGTTCAGTATGTATTTCACTACACTACTAGCTGACAGTTGAAGAACCTGTATTTCTAAAATCACTTCCTGTTCTTATGTCTCAACAGTTCCACAGTGGAAAGAACTACTGTACAAGTCTAGACGCTCGGTGAATGTGCTCAGCTGACAACAATGAGAAATTACCATCTTTGGGATTATACCAGAACACCTTTAATTTGGTCAAAAAACAAAAACAAAGATCAAATAAATGTTTTATTTCTTTTTTTAACTTTTTTAACTGCATAGTAAAAATGTGTTTGAATTACAATTGTAGCACAGATCATCTGGATAAGAATAGGTTGCCACAGGCACGGCAGTAGCAGAGTTCCTCTCTAGTAATAAAAAAAATAACAAATAAATATTTTATTTTGGATTGTTTAATAGAAATTATCATATTGCAAAGAAAACATGTACTTGAATGCAAATGTTAAGTTCATCTGGTGTCTCCATTCCATTTAAACTGACAGTTCTGAACTTTCCCTTGATCCTTTAATGCAGTTAAAGAAAAGTGGATTGATTAATGCACTGCATCGCTAAACTCCACACAAAGGCTCAAGTTGTACAATGATCCGCACACATCCTTTGAATATCTTTGCCATGAAGTCACAGCTGCACATTTCCCTCAGACCCTGGAAAATATTTTTTATTACTTGAAGATATGCCTGAAAGCAACCATTTGTTATCAGTGCTCTCTTGGAGCAACCGACTCTTCTGTATTCATCAGTTCCTATCTGCAGAGAGCCAGAAGGCAGTCATTTTGACGCAATAGGGGCAGCATGGAGGAGAAAGAGCTACAGTACCTTTCCATATGCCACACTGCAAGGGAAACAGTCTATGGTTCCTAGATCTTGTTAGATCTCTTCAGATGTGGCTGTTACACAGAAACCAAACCAAACCTCTGGAGACTACTGTAGAAACTATCTCAGATATACTTTATATTAAGATGGAAGGAGTTAATGTTGTTGGTGAGGTGCTTTTTCAAATATTTTTTCCCCCAATTACAATGTTTTTTTTAATTAATTAAAATTATTTTAATTAATTAAATTAATATTTTTATATACACCAAGATAATTCAATAGCACTGCATAAACAAAAAATAATACATAAATAATGACAATAAATGGGACAAATCGCAATTAACTTCAGCTCATTCACAAAATTATCATCTAAAAAACACCTTTGATCATGCATTCAATGTGATAATTTGTTTCCCCATCACATTTTCTTACAATACAAATTGAGTATTATTTTTATTTATTTTATTTATATTTTTATGTATCTATTTTTTTGCTGTTACAGTTGCAACGCTTCATAAATACAGAACAGTCTTAGTGGATTTGACACAGTACTGAGGAAGCACACTACTCAAGACACAGAATGAATTAAAAAAAACAAATAGATATTATAGCTATTTTTTAACAGAATGCCTGAACAGGACCTTAAGGGTAAAACTTATACTGACCTCATGATCAGAAGCACTTAGATGTCAACAGTCAAAATGTCAAATATCAGATCCACATTACGTCTTTAAAGATTGTAAATCTACAGGTACAGTGCTGTACATAAGCTAAAATCTTTGAGACAATTGCCATTTTCAATTAAGCAAATCACAGACAAAACATTTTGTCATACAAGAGAAACATTGGAAATAGAAAGAAATATGTTAGAACTTGTAATTGAGGACAGTGTATATTCACAATAATACCGTATTCCTTATACTACATTCCTTCTTCCAGCAAACAGCCAATGAGTGTTCAGACTTACAATACAACTCCAGCTCTTATAAACAGGCAACATCTGTTTCCTGGTTTAGAACCAGGTATCATGAAGAAATCAGGGCTACAGATACTGTATATCCAAAATATGTGAAATGCTTGTGTTTTTAAAAGATGTATTTCTCTCTAACTAATGCCATATGCATGTGATTCTCACCTATACTTTTCATCCCCAATTATTGGTAGTTTAAAGTTTTCTATTCAGTGATATTAACGTTTCATTTCTTCTGCTAAATTGTACATTAATTGTCCATTATATAGTATATAGACCAAAGAATGGTATAGAATGAATCTAGTTGAAATTGATCATTTTCTTCAATAATAAACAAGAAATATACATATTGTATACTGCTGTATTCATATATACAGTACCTGATGTTGGTTTTATCACTTGCTGAAACATGAATTTTTACATTCCGTACTTGTCTTGGCCTAATTTTGACAAGTATTGCAAATGGTCAGACAAAAAACAGTGTTTCAAGACATAATGAGTTTCCTTGATTACAAAGTCTTTGTGTGAAATTAGCAGTGACAATGAAATTCTCAGATGAGCTCACAGATGACTTCAGAAAGGGAATGAAAGTAAGAATAGATAACAATGAAGCTTGATTTCTGCTTACTTGAATTTACCTTTTACAGTAGTGATTCTGTTTATGTTCTGTTTAGAAAACTCTTCTGTCTTATGTAATGTTGCATAGGTTCAGTAGCCATTCCAGAGTTTCATTTAATGTGTGTGCATTGACAAATTCACTGCATGTTCTTTGCCTATGCAGTTTGTTTCCTCGGGTTAAGGCCCTGTATGGACATTAAAATACCAGCATGTATTTCCAGTTATTCATTTATTGGTGGTTTGCATGTGGCCTGATAAAGGTCTTTGAAAATGTTCCTCCCATCTTTCCAGTTTGGATTCTTCACTGCTTATGATGTTGTCATTTTTGCTTTTGACTGGTAAGGATTGAGGGCAGTGACTTCAAATCAGATCTCTAACAATTCTGTGTCATAATGTGCCCTCTTCGTTCTTTGATCTTTCTATAACTTCTCTTATTTTGTTGTTGAACCACATGCTTTAGTCTGTTCCTTCACTGTCATTGATGTGTCTATGCTGTTGTAATAAAGTTGTATAAAGTCATTTCCCTTAGTTACAGTATGTCTCCTTCACATACAATAGTTTCATGGACTTTGTCTTATTTCTTTGTTTTTTTTCATGTTTCTTTTCTAATCCATCCTTAACTGCAGAGGTTTTGTGAACCTATAATTGACGGCATGATCTGTCAGCTGTTGCTATGCATACTTTGCATTTGTTAGAGAAGAGAAATTGGATTTAGACATGATTTTTTGGTTAGCTAGATCTGGGTGTTAACATTTAGTAACAGCTATGTGCATGAATTGTGCACACCCCATTGCATTCTCCCGAATATTGTGAGTAAAGCAGGGTGTCTATATTGCATGTAAACCTACTTCTCTCACATCATTGAAAATCACCAAAACAACGCCAGACATCTTTTCTCCACCATCAACAGACTGCTCAAGCCAAACTGCCCTACCACATTACCTGTCTCATCACAACTTTGCAACACATTCTTAGATTTCTTTAGTTCTAAGATTGACAACATCCGGCATCACATTCTCTCCACTACGGATATAATTTCCATACCTCCTCCCTCCTCATCCAACTTCTCTGGTTCCCGTCTCTCCAGCTTCTCTCTTCTTGACTCAGCATCCCTAAACAAACTAGCTACGCGCATGAAACCCATCTATTTTAGATCCCATTCCCACCACTTTATTCCAGTCCTGTTTCTCTTCTCTCTGTCCCATTGTCCTCAATATTATACATGAATCCTTGAGCACCGGCATTGTACCAATGGTCCTCAAAACTGCTGCTATTACCCCCGTGCCAAAGAAGCCTAACATGGCTCTCGACAATCTTAACAACTTTCGCCCCATCTCCAACTTACCCTTTCTCTCTAAAATTCTAGAACGTGCTGTCACACTTCAGTTACATAACCACCTCATGACAAACAACCTTTTCGAACCCCTCCAATCTGGCTTCCGTCAACTTCACAGCACAGAAACCGCCCTGGTCAAAGTCAGCAACGATCTCCTAATAGCTTCTGATTCTGGTTCTCTTTCCATACTCATCCTTCTTGATCTCAGTGCTGCCTTTGACACTGTTGACCATAACATCTTACTTTCTCGTCTCGAGACTGTGTTTGGAGTCTCTGACACTGCCCTCAAATGGTTTAAGTCTTACCTCACTGATCGCTGTCACTTTGTCTCTCTCAATGGGTACAGGTCTGAAATTGGTCTTGTCAAGTCTGGTGTCCCCCAGGGCTCAATACTGGGCCCCTTGCTCTTCAGCATTTACATGTTCCCCCTTTGGTCAGCTTTTAAGATCACATGGCCATACCAAACCTGACACTGATGTGGCTGTCTCTATTCTATCTAATTGCATCTCTGACATAAAAATTTGGATGACTCAAAACTTCCTTCATCTTAACTGTGACAAGACTGAAGTCATGCTTATTGGTACCCCCCATCAACTTCGTAAAGCCAGTCCTGTAACCCTATCTGTAGATGGCTCTGTACTTGAGCTTCAATCAAAATTGAAAAACTTTGGGGTTATATTTGATTCTGGCTTAACATTCGACCCACATGTACAGCATACTGTCAAAACATCTTTTTTTCACCTTAGAAATATCGCAAGACTACGCCCTATGCTATCATTAACTGTGGCTGAAATGCTGATCAACATATTTGTATTCTCTCAAATTGACTACTGCAATGCTCTACTCCATGGGGCATCTAAATCTACTCTGAACAAACTGCAGTATGTCCAAAATTCAGCAGCCAGAATCCTGACCAGGTCTAGTGCAAGTGTTCACATTTCTCCTATCCTGGAGTCCTTGCACTGGGTTCCGGTCAAATTCCGCATAGACTTTAAAATCCTCATGCTCACCTATAAGGCTTTACATGGCTTGGCACCTCAATACCTGTCTGAACTTTTATCGCCCTACTCCCCACCTCGCAACCTCCGCTCTTCAGATTCTGCCCTCCTTACTGTCCCCCAAGCCTGTCTACATTGTATGGGCGACAGGGCCTTCTCCTGCTATGCCCCCAAGCTCTGGAACTCTTTGCCCAAGGATATCAGAGAGTCACCTTCTCTAAACTCCTTCAAATCCAGACTCAAAACCTTCTTCTTCAGAAAAGCCTTTACTTAACTGGTTCCACTCTTCACCCCTCTGCTCTTCTTAGTACCACCTTCTACGGTCTCCTCTATTGTTATTGTTGTATTGTTGTAATTGTAATTGTGTCCTATCTTGTGAAATCTTCTTATTTATTGTTGTCGTCTTCTTATTTATTGTTATTGTCATCCTGTAAAGCGCTTTGAGAAGCCACCTTTAAAGGCGCTATGTAAAATAAAGTTTATTATTATTATTTATTACTGTGATGGGATTCATCCAAAAGATTTTTATTTCTTCTGATTTCTGTTCCCTCTCTGTCTGTGAAATAGGCCTCATATATCCATTCCTTTGAGAAAATATTGCATTCTTAAATCTAAAAAAAAAGAGATGAAACTTAATCTGAAGTGTTCTTACTCGAATTTTGGAAAATCCATTGCTAAAGTTTTGTCTGTTTCAAAGGTTCCAATGGTTCACCTCATCATAATGTTAGAAGACCAGCTAAAATATCTACTTAGACTGCCACCAAATGTCATTTACAAAAGAGTTTAGTGGGAAAAGGCAAAGACTATTGAAGAGAAGAAGCAGCTGGCATACAGCGACAAGTATTAGCATGTATTATATTTGTTAAATTTGAAAATACTCTATGTTTTAGTTCACTTCAGGTGGTAGGTGGCTGTAACCTTTTCACACTACCTCAATGTTTGCCAGAAAGGTTATCATCATCATATTGTATGAAGGGCAAAACTTACCTCTTAAAGTAAATCTTTGGGGTTTTTTTTAATAGGGCATCTAATTTTGATGGTTTGTTTTTATTAATTTTTTAATAGGGTCATCTAAGCCTATAGCCTTCTTTTACATTTTGTTTAAACTGTTTTATGCCTTCTACAGTGTTTGTTAGTCCTCCTATTTAGTATTGTCTCTGTAGCTGACTAGAAAAGTATCAGAATAGACCACATTGAACATAAGTGGTCTTAATACTGATCACTGTTCCCTTCCTCAAATTGCATCACTCTAATTGGAGTACTTGTCCGTTATTTGTACTACTTTCATTCCGTTCACTAGTTCTTAATTGAAATGTATTCCTTGAATTCCTTGAATACCTACTGTGATCTGAGAACTAATCTTTTATGAGGACCTCTAAGAATTTATTTCTTAAAACCTACTGTTAATATAGCATACTATATACTCACATTGTACCCTTTACTATTGTAAGTTATACAAAGAGCTCTAATTAATTAGACAAAACCTACCTTTTCTGAATCCATGCTAAGTATCCTCTATAATCTTCATAAGGATGATCCTCCAAATTATAATTTCCATAACCTTATCGTAACAGCAATTAGGCTTACAGTATACATTTGCAATTACTTGCTTTGGTTTTGTCACCCTTCTTAAGATGGGTGCTATATGAGCTGTCGATGGGTATTACTCCAGTCTTAAGAAACAACTCTAAAATGTTTGTTAATGAATATGTTATGGATGTGCTATGAATAACACCTCATGCAAGTACAATTCATAGAATACCATAAAGTCTTGGAGATTTGTTTAATTTAATTGCTTCTAGTTCCTTTAACACTTCTTTCTTATTTGCTAATATTGTTTGATATGGATTGTAGTTGTTTCTTCCTTTGTGACCACATAAGCGAAATATTAATTTAATAAATCAGCAATTTCCCTTTCATTGTCAAAAAGTTATCCATTTTTGGGGGGCATTTTACATCACCCTTTACTGCTATGTTGAAGCTGAAAAATGTTTTTTTTATTTTAGCCTCCATTTCAATATTCTTTTCGATCTCTCTCAGCACTTCTAATATCATTATTCATCCATGCTTATAAAAAAGTTCATTATACCATGTTTATTTGACTGGAAACATTTTAATAACTTTAATATGTTCTTTCATTCTCTTTATATTGTTTCTTAATCAATTTATTAAATAGATTTCCCCACAACATTCTAGTCTTTCATTTGCAAACACTTGGAATAATCTGTTCCAGGCTTCAAGCAAAATATTGCTAAATAAGGGGGCTTACAGTATATTTAAAAGAAGTAGTTACTGTATGTAATAGTTAAATGTTGTCATTCACATTCCTGAAACTATATGTTTCCAAATAATTATGTTTATTAATTAATTTATTAATGTTAAATAACAAAACCCCCACTTTGCAGTTAGAAGTGAATGGGGTCACATAGTTTGATCTACTAAGAACAATTTAATGTATGGGACCAAACAGGCACTAACTTACACACCAAATGTTTATGACACACAGATATACACAAGATGCAACAATTGTCCTTTAAATATTTAAGATTTAGAAATAAAATGAAGTATAGATTTTGTTTTTAACTTTATGTACACTGGTTTCAAACATAGATGATAAAAAGTGTGCATCTCAGGACTGTGTTATTTCAAGTCTTATGTTTGAAGAGTTTTGATTGCTGTAGATGCCCAGTGGAATTTCTTTACCTTGTAAAGCCAGCCAGCATTGGATCATCAAACATTCTTCAACAAGAACCGTAACAGGGGTATGGATCAATTCAAACAGACACTCACCATTCTAATTGTTGTTTTTCTTCTTCTTCTGCTCCACTTGCCACCTATCTGTCTCTTTCTATTCAGTTCACAGCTTCACGGCTTGTTCAGCAGTACACTCTGCATTGATCGAAAACATTTCATCTCCACAGGTTAACCTTTCAGGTCTCTAGGAATCAAGGTGGGCCCAGCAGAAACCCAGGGGGGGTGCATACCCCTGTGCCACACTGAGCACTAAAATCCTTGCCAATGCAGAATGCTAAGATTCAATTTATTTTTTCTTTTTCATAGTATTCTGAATAAGATGATACCTGGTTTTATTAAAAATATCCCAGCATTCATGCTTGATTCAATATTGTGTAATATTATTAAAATAATAATAAAACTTTGATGAAATTTAAATATAACATATTTTATGCCAACATTTCTTTAGATGCTCTATGTACTGTAGCTCTTCTCTTGAAAGATTTATTGATCACGTTTTCCTTCCTGAAATGTTATCAATGCAGAGAGTTAAATCGTATTGCAAATTAATAAGATATAATTCATTTTTATTTTTATGCCTTAAATTTCAGCTGAAAGTTCATTTTGTAGACAGGAACGATTTTTAGATTTTAGTAACTACCTTTATTTCCTTGCAATTCAATAACCACATAGAACAATGAGCTCATCAGCACTCCCCTCCTATTACTCTTACTCCACAATCCAATACAGCTACTCCCCACACACACATTTCACACAACTGTTTCCCAAAAAGAAAAATATTAACAGTATTAATCCCCTACATGTCCCTACCCCAATACATAATACAGCTACTGTAACATACAACAGACATGAGCCACATGATAAATTAGAGAAATTAATAAAAAAATGAAATATAAAACTCCAATCTCTCTACCGTGGTAACATCAGCTCTCCTTCCCCTACAGTACCAATTTCCTTAATACCTAAACCACCACAGACTGATGAGTGAGTTTGTAATAGACAAAGTTCAGCTTCAGTCTGGACACACTAAACGCAATAAGTATATCCCCTATCAAAGCAATAGTTGTCACCTCAATCTTCATACCCTTAATTGAAGCTTATTTTGCCTATCCAGCATCTTATTTTTTCCCTTTCCAGTACTTAATGTAAACATGTTTCAGAATACTGTATCCCATATTCCAATGTTTGCAAAACAGAAATCTGATAAACCCAAACAGTGAAATCTGGGGTAGAACATGAAACAATGGAACACCATTTCTCAGCAAAAAGGGTCATTTACCATTGGTTCAATGATGACTGTCAAACAGAATTCTTCCCTGTACTATATATCGCCCAACTCCTCCTTTCAGCAGTGGATTATACAAACAGCTTCCAGTGGGACGATTCCACACATTGGTGGGAGAGTCTCATGACTCTCTATACAGAGCTTGACCACATCCTTCTCCACAGAATGAAATTGAAAACTATCCACTGACCCAAAAATCAACAGTTTCCTTGACTGAACAATTTTCAAGTGTACATGTGTGCAGCTGGAAAAGAGGAAGTTCTAGAGGGGCATTCTTTAAAAAAAACTTAGCTCTCCCAGACTACAACTGCATTAAGAACAAACTGTCTTAACTGCCAGCATAGAAGTCAAAGAAACAACACTTACATTTCTGTCTTTCTCCAGTTAATGGCCAACAATTGGGATCTATTGTACTTTCTTTCCAAATTAGACGAAAATAAAACAAGATTAATTTAGGATGGCCAGTTAAGAGCAGAATTATATATGTAAAGGAACAGGTAACGGGTTTATTCCATGCTGAAAAGAAAAAAAAGGAAACACAACACTTCGGCCATGGAGCCTTTTTCAGGTGTGAGAAAGACAGGGTAGACGGCAAAGATTAAATAACACAAGAGAACAAAAGCTGGAAAAGTGGAGGAGGAGGGAGAGGCAGAGAGGCCACTCAGGAAGTGCAAAGTGGAGAGGGATGGAGATAATTATATATGTATATTACTTGTTCCACTGAAAGCAAACAAAACCTCACAGACATAAACCCCTGTCTTGACTGTGTGTGGCACATTCTCTCACTAACAGCTCATGCTGGGGAAATGAAAAAATGTTTGACAGAATTTTCAACAATTGTCCTTGTTGAGACAACAAAAGTTGATACAACTGCAGTCTTTTTCCAATCAAAGTAGACTCCAATCCCAACCAATCTACTGTATGACTGTTTTATTCATCCTGGACCGCCATTTTAACAAGATGAAAAAATAAAGCATAATGGCTGCATGAAAATAATTAAGAAACTTCTACTAGTAACTGTTAATCAGTATACACTGATAGGTACTCATCTCCATGTACACATCCACACACTCCAAAACTTAATTAAGATGGACAACACTAACAACAAACGGACAATGGTGACACATCACAACAATGATGATAGTGCTGTAGTGCTGTAATAATGCTATACTGTAAGTACTGTATGTATCTATTATGGATCCTGAAAACTTCAAAAGTATTCTTATCTGTGCTAAGTAATAATAGGAAAAAGTAAATATAAAGGAAATTGTAAAGCTTCATGGCAATAATTTGTTTAAATGAGAAGAAAGGAATACACTTTGGAGCTAGGAAATGCAGGATCATATATAAAATGCATAACAATTCAATGTGACACAAGGGCACATTTATACTTATACTCTTTTCTAACTTCTATTAGAATTTATTTACTCATTCCTTTTGCTAACCTTGAAAAATCAGGCTCAAATGCTCCTGGATGTTATTATATATGAAAGAAATTGGACATGGTTTCAAGAGGCTGAGTAGCCATGGAAATCAAACCCCCAGAGTGTATCTGAAGGTGTGGAGCAGCTGGTAAAGGTTTGAAAAGAAACAACCACAATTACAGCAAACAAAAGGATGAGGAAACATCTTACTGTCAGTTATGTTATCAATATTATCTGTAAGCATGAAAAGACTAGGACACAGAAGTGAAGATTCAATTTTGAGTTAGCTTTTATTTCTATGTGCAAATGATTTTGCAAAGGCGCGTGCCATAATCAAAACAATGAGAGGGTTTGAAAATCTCCTTTTTTGAAAGTCAGATATGTGAAACTGTTGTCAAGGTGAACAAGAATATTATGAGTAATTAAGCTGTTCAGACATCTCAGAACATCTCATCATCGTGTGGGGGGAATTCTGATTAATCTCAGAGTAACAAATAAAAATCTTCCAGATTCATGCATCCGGAAGAGAATGTTTTGGCCATGAAGTACTGTATAATCTGCCTGGTTGTCTGTAGTTGGACAAAAAGAGATGCTGCCTGTACAAATTGTTTTAATCCAGCTCCATCAGCACATATCACACAGCCCACCCCTTTCTAAGTAGCATGTGGAGTAATTTGAGTATCTCCCTTAATTTAAGCAATTGTGTGGTTGTTCTTCAGACTTGTTGCAACAACCTTGACCTATTCATCATCCTCTAAGAAGAACATTACAATCTACCTTCCCACCCTTCTGCTTCACTTTAGTGAATGCTTTGGCCAAAACAGTTGGATGTTGACACACTTTGAGTATTTTGATACACATAGAATACCTTTTTACCTCAAATAATCATTGCATTTTCACCCATTTTTATTATGAGGGTAATATTATTATTTGTTATTATTTGGTCCATGAATTAGCCTGGTCAAGTCCTTTGATTATGTTACACCATATAGCTTGTTACTGTATGTTAAAACATCTTGTCCCTTTTGGTATATTGAGATTAAAATTAAAGATACCTGTGAAAAGGCAATACCAAGTCAGACTTTAAATGCATAGAAGAAGCAGGATAAGAATAACAGGTTCTCTGCTGACTGCTCTAGCCTTGAAAATTGTCTCTTTTTCTGGTTAATTTCCCTCCTTTTACTGAGCTGGACAAATACACACTGTATTGAAAATGTGAACCATTTGGAATATTGAAGCAGATTCCATCAAGTCATTTCTCATATGGAGCTTCCTGGAGAGCAAATAACCAGGCTTGACTCTAGAAGACATTTCTAGTCTCTTGAGGCCTGAGTTGAACTTCAGGCCCCTCCTGATACTACCTTGCCACACAAATGTCTGTCAAAATTAAGGTTTTTGTTTAGCTTTCAAAGTCTTACAGCATCACTGTTTCATTTCTTCACCAGGAAAGTTTTGCATGATAATTCCCTTGCCTATTCACACAGTAATGCATCACATGCACATAAAGTATAGTATATTCACAAAGTTATTATCAGAAAATTAATTTGTAGTAGTTGCTCTACCACTTTATTGAGCACAAATGACAGAAGCAAATTAATTATTCTGATTAAAATTTGTCTTCAGGAGTTGATAAAGCGATTTATGGTAAAAGTCACATGGTAATTGAATAATGTGTTCACAGTTGAAAACATTACAAGCTGTAAACTGAGATACATGCTTTTCTCCATGCTGCAGATGCTGTCATAGAGAATCTGTCACAGTGTCTGGACAAGTTTGTGGCTGTTTACTAGCCTTTGAGCCTTGGATGTCACACAACACCCCAGAAATGTTCAATACAACTAAAATCTGGGAAGTAGTTAATCTGTGTCAAGACTGTTACATTCTCCTCTCTCAAGAAACATGTTTTACACAACCAGCGTGGTGGCCTGGTTATCTTGCTGTAATGCTGTTACATTGCACAAAGTCCACAGGTTGAGGATGCAGACAGACAGAGCAGCAAATGACATTCCGGAACTATATCAATGTAGTGACATGCAGTCAGGTTGCCATTAATCGTTACAACTGTGGTTTCATATCAGCTAGACACTCCTGCCAAACCATTCAATTCGATAGTGATGTGTCAGTCTTGGAGAAGTGTTTCCCATTAATGATATAACCAACATATCAACGGCACTTTTGCTGTTCTTTTGAAAAGATGGGCATTTGTTCTTCTTTTGGTTAGGTTTGACATTCAACATTTTAAAGCATATCATGACCTGCGCCCATACAGCATTCTTGCAAATGAGATCATTTCTCATTACATCAATCAAATTATCTTGAGAGTATCATAATTTTTCAGGAAAATTATGCCACAACATTACAGCGCTATCCAAGATCCATATATTTTCTATCCATCCATCCATTTTCTAACAGCTTTGTCCACTACAGGGTCATGGGGAGAGACAGAGTTTTTTCCTGGCAAGAAACCGGCGCAAGGCAAGATACGTCGTGGAAGGAATGTCAGTCCATCACATGGCACACACAAACACAAAAACAGACACGCACACCAGAGCCAATTTTCCCAGAAACCAATAAACCTACCAGTATGCTTTTGGACTGTGGGAGAGAACCAGAGCTCCATATACAGTATTTTATTTTTTAAAATATATACATATAAATAGAGTGAAACAGTATATTTCATTTGCCATTGATTATATTAAAAGGGATTTTTCATATAATTTCATTTTTTAAATACCATGGTTAATGCCTACATAACACCTTATTAGCTGGCAATTCTTTCAAATTTGGCTGTATTTATGTCAAAGACAGTTGAAAAGGAGAGAGATAAGACGTTATAAAAACTGTACAATACAAGACACTAAGCAAATATATCCCATAACTACAAACAAAATGTGTGGCTAAGATCACCATGTTTAAATTTTGCTGTACAGTCATCTGTGAGGGGTCACAGCTCTGAGTGAGTCTCCTGCGAATGGCAATGACAAGTCTGAGCCCCGATGTCTGAGGAGGCTTTTTCTATAACATCTTATTATTACTCTGAAAACTATGGTTTGGTGATATATTCAGGCTTCATACCCAAAAGTAAACTTTTGATTCCGTCACAGTATGACTCACAGAGTGTTGTTTAACTTCATTCTGAAAGAGTGTGACTCACAGCTTTTATATGATTAACAGTTCTATTTCACATGTACACAAGTATAGTGCCATATACTGTATACATTTAAATAGAAACATATACAATGATATATATATACTGTACACAGAATATAAAGTATAGTAGTATTGTCTTCTTCTAACTTCTTTCTCACAACTTGTTTAATTACATACTTTGTGTACTCTGATCTGTGTAAATGCTGTTTTCTATTTCTATTCCATATGTTTTTTTTACTTCCCATTTCTTTTGATAACCTAAGAACTAAAAAAGCTTCATCCATTATTTGATGTTATGCTTTCTACAGTTTTACTATTTACTATTAGTAGAATATCTATCTTTCTCTCTGTCATGAATAGGTGTCTTTTGGTATTTCTCCAAATCAAACAAACATAAAAACAATAAATTCAAGATTTATTGTATCATATACAGTACATACATTTATTTATTAAAAATACTTGTATATATTAATACTGTACAGTATATAGTATTGTAGAGGCAAGGCTTGTTCAGGAATTAAGTACAGGAATTAAGTTTGCTGCTCCCTTGCCAGTCCCTCTCTCCTTCATCTCAGTGGTGCTGAATACAGAGAGGCCATTCCATTCGGTTCATAATTAAGGTGTTTTTCTAGCTGATAGAGTGTCCTGATAAGGAACAACTCCCAAAGCTGAGAGACATCAGCCACCCTAATAAATGGTAATCTCTGGCACCTTACAGTCTGAGATTCCAAAGGAAAGTCTTATCCCAGGTTGTTTACAACTCTAAGGTCAGAGTGCATTGTTACTCATCATCTGCCAATCAGGAACTGGTAGGGCAGGTTAACCCCACGTGGGTCTCGAAGGCCCACGAAACTTTCAACCAATAAACGACCGTAGTTCCTCCAGGTGAAACAGGCAGCACAGAGCCCCTCAGAGCGCCTCCTGGACATTCTCGACTCAGCTCAGACAACCATGTAATGGCCAGTGTGTCCGAGTGCCAGGACTTTCCTTTGTTCTAAGAGTCGAGAACAGAGGTCGCCAGCGCGTAACCAAAGGAATCACCCGAGGTTAGCCCAGCAGCAAGCCTCGTGAACCCACCGCGAAAGCTCACTTGATCAACAAGCTGAATATCAGTATTCAGAACTAACGCGAAATCAGGAACGAAATGGTCTTATTCCTGTCTAAAGAGTGTAACCTGCTTGGACCCGCAGTCACTTTTCTCCTGTACACAAACTCTACTAGTTTTAGCCAACACTAACTAGCTGGTCTTCAGGGACCACTACTAGCGCATCGCAGCAGGAATCTCTCCCACCACGTTGCAAGCCGCAACAGCACTGCCTGGCCAGAGAGTGCCGATTGGACACAGCAACAAGACTGCCACTGTTCCTTTGTGCCCGCGGGAGATCTGAATCCACACAGATTGGATGAGTATTCAACATTCTGCATTCCAGCTCGAGAATTCAATTGTTACCTCAACCCCAGTTGATATCAATTTAATTCCTATGAGTGATGTACTTGTTTTGAGTATCTAGTGTAGAAGTTGTAACCAAGTTCATTTACGAAATGGTATAAATGAATGATATACTGAATGTATGTCCCTCTTGGTTTGTAACTCTTCGTTATTGAATATATGCCTTTTGTACTCTGCTAACCCTCACTATAAGATCTGTTATGGTTATATGCACATTTTATGCATTAATAAATGTATTCTCTTGTAATAGTATCTGTGTGTGTGCGTTGTTTGAGCTATCCTGCAAGGTTGATTCTAATAGCCATCAAAGAATCATTTTGTGAATTACTGCTACAATTAATAATTGTCCCAGTTAAGCACAAAACCCCTACATATACTGGTGCCTCGTGAGAGGATGCCTACAGTATACACTGTATTAATGTAAGAAACCATACAAGGATTTTTAAGCTTTAAAGGTATGTTGGACAGGGACATTATTTTGGATTTTGATTAGGATTAGGAAGTTGTTTTGCTTTTTACAAAAAAAAAACATCATACGATCACTTTATTGGCCATATACAATTTTTCTTGTATTAGGAATGTGTCTTTTCACATGAGACACACAGACAGGGAGAGAAGCTTGGGGTTAGAGAGCAGGGTCAGCCATTTATACGGCACCCCTGGAGCAGTTGGGGTTAAGGGGCTTGCTCAGGTGCCCAACAGAGTAGGATTCCTCTGCTGTCCACAGGAAAAGAACCGGCAACCTTCCAGCCATAGGCAAGTCCTTAGCCACAGAGTCACCGCCCCGCCCCAGTCTGTGTATACTCACTGTCTGTGTGAAATCATATGAAGTAACCAGGCTAACTATGGGCATTGCACCTGCTTCAGATTTTCAGATTTATGGGATATTTTCTTAATAATAAAAGCATTCTTTAAATAGTTATATTATCAGTGCAACACAGAACCAAAGGGAGGTTTTTAAAAGACGATTTGGAGGAAGGTCAGATCCTAATCTTGTCCACTTCTGCTCTCTTACTGTAGGTACTTACATCTTGCCTCCTGAGCCTATCTTTGCACATTTGTCATGCACCTTTCTTGAAGGGGATGAGGTGCTGGCACAGGGGTTAAGAGCACTGTCCCTTGTGCAGGCTGACAGTTATAATCCCCGCTGTCAGCTGTAGTACTCCTGTCCTTTGAATAGCTCTGGAAACCCTCCTATGTTTTTTTTCTATTTTTTTAAATAAACTTTTAAATTAAGGATGTGGTGTGAATTTCTTCTGTGTGCTCTCCTGTGACAAACCAGCAACAGTCAAGCTGCCAGCACTAGAAGGGACCTGTAGGACATCACCATGACCTGACAGTATAGGAACTCGAGACCTAGATGTCGTCAGGTAGTCACCCAGTGAGTTTATGGGAATTGAAGTTTCTAAGCTAACATAGAATCCGTGAGTGACCATAACCAGTTAATACACCAGCTTCTGTTCTAATTAATGTTAACCTATGTCCCCTGACAGGCAGCGTAAAGTATTAGCTACTGCCTGCTATGGATAAGTATTAAGACAGGGTCACATCTGCTTGATTTATACTATCCTACATTTTTTATTTACTTGCCTCTCAGAAGTACCATGCCATAATCCTTAAAAAGCATTTTCTATTAATCAAGATTTAAACATGGTTGATTTAAACTAATGGCCCATTACTGAGCTCTAATGTAACACTCACCATCCTGCATTTTTACTGGACAAAAGCTGTGCTATTGATTTATGAGCACAAGACTGAGAGTATTTTATTAGCAGTGTGGCAGCAGAGCTAATGGCACTTATTAGAGGTTGGAAAAATCTTTTCTGGCTATTTCCTTTGAGCTAATTGATCACAACAAGAGTCCAGATTCTGAGTTTGTTCCAGTATGCTCAATGATAGATACTTAGAGTTTAAATGCATTTAATCATCTCACTGACACTTCATTCTTCTTATTTAATGCATCAAAGCAGGAAATGGGACAATATGGGAACCAATTGTTTAAACTGGGGCAAGGTAGAGGAAACAAAAGAATATATAACTTTAGTTATTACCATCATAATATGAAGAAATTTAGTACTTTATTTGTATACATTTCAATCTTCTTTAAAGATTCCCAACATCAAGTCTAAACAGGAAATTCTCAGATAAGATTAATTACTCAGGTATTTTTATTCAGACAGTACTCGAACTTTTACCATCTTATTGATTTTCTATTAGAGTTACACATAAACAATAAATGGCAATTCAGAGCAGAGAATATTTGGAGTCTTTAGAATGCAGTAAATTACTCACATTGTTTTCCACAATCACAGACATATGAGGTCAATCAATTGACCAACGGAACTGTTCATTTATTTAAAATCCCAAATGCATTACAAAAAAGTTTCATGCAGTTTTTCATAGTGGTATGACATCATCAGAGTCGTATCTTCAGTGCCCTAGTCAGTTAGACCAGTATATTTCTTTCTTATTGTCTGCCTACATAGGAATACTGTAACATTTGAATTGCAAGCATGGTTAATAAAGGAATATTACAACCTCGCTTTCTGGTTATTATTTAAATGGAATTTAAAGGTATTGTGAATTTAAAAGTAAAACTGAATACAAATATAACAACATATTCAAAAATAGGATAAAACTAAGTTTCAAGCAGGTGAAGAAGAAGGCTCCGCAGCTGAAACGTTGTGTTTCTTTCTTCTCTTTTCAGCATGGAATAAACCTTTAATTGTTCCTTGAAAATAAGTTTGTCATGTTTTGACATACATAACAAACATTATGTACAGCCAGTTGATAATTGGTTTCTGACTGGACAGTTTAAAATTTTGTGCTATGATGCTATTCACAATTTATGTATGATTGATGCAGAAAGGCATTGGTCTGAGATAAAATAAAAGGGACTGTCATCCATGCTGACTGTTGTTGGTACTTTTGCAGTGAATGTAGGCATTTCTCCATTATTTAATTACAGTGATCCAATTTCTGAGACTTCCAAGATGCCCAAAAGTGTTAATAACCATAGACATTATGGGGAACTTATCTCTGTGGAGGCCCCATTGAATTTCGGTCTGCTGGTGTTGAGTGGCCACAGGTTTTTTCTAGTGTGTGTAACACTTCTGGAGCCAAGTGATGGATCACCCTGACTTACTGTACTGTACCTATCAACTTAATGTTGTGCCATTCCTGCTTACAGCATTCTCAAAACATACAGTACTTCCTCTCACTTTCAATGAGCCATGACTGGACATCAATGTAATCAAAAATAGTAATTTCTTAAGGGTTCACATATCATCTTGTGAGCCCCCTAGCACACATTTCCTGTTTTGCACGTCATAATGTTGTCATTTAATATTCAGGAGGTAATGAAGAGTGCTATAAGGAGACATGAGCTCATTTTTTACATATACACCATTACCACTCATAATTCCTGACTTTGGCAGGTTAATCAGATAGATTTGCATAAATAATAATAACAGCCATTTGGGGTATAACTGAATACCAGATCTGGACAGTTAAGGGTCTTGTTGATAGTTAATAGTGACAGAGATTCTCCTAAATAGCAGTAGTTAGCAAAGTGTCACTTGGGTATTGATAAGATCAGTGGGCCAGGAGTCTTGTGAATTTTCAAGTTAAACTTTTGTGATTTCCTGGGAGCCTTCAGGCTTACTATAGAATTAATTAGAGACATTGTGCTCCTCCCACCAATGCTAACTCTTCTGAGAATTTTAGAGATTTCAGTAGAGTGAAATGATAAATGGTTTTGTAGGTGGGTGAGTCAGTGAAACACGTCATATAAAGTAATTTACCCTGATGCAAGTGGAGGAATGGTTGCTAAAAAGCTGAGTCTTAAAACAATATGAAACTTATATAAGCATGAAAATTAATGTTTCCTTGCATTTCAAATGCTTTTAATTAAAAAACCTCACACATAAGAGGCATAGACAGCTGAAGTCATCACTGGTACAGGTACAGCTCCCTTCCATCCAGACCATCTTCACCACACGTTTCCTCAGAATCAAGGATCAGAACCAAACTGGGAATGCACTTTTCTCCCTTATTCCTTCTGACAGAAGATTTAGAAGTATAAAAGCCAGGACCTCTTGGTTCAAAGAAAGCTTTTTTTCCCACAACCATAAGACTCCATCTTTTAAATCCTCCTACCTCTAAATACAGTACTGTACACCCCTCTGTTTTTTCACTGAACTCAAAATACTCCCAACACTTGAACTTTGCAAACTGCTGATATCTGAATGCTACTTAAAATTATAGCTGCTACCATATTCTTGTCTCCAACAATGTGTGATGACATTTATTATGTTGAAGTTATGTCATCTTTTATGTAATCTGTTAGGTATTTTCTCATGTGAGGAAAACATGCCAGTAAGCATTTCATTATATTAGATACATATGATAAGAAACTTGAACTTGAACTTGAGTCCTGCTTCATCTACAATTGAAATGCTTTATTCATCCTGACCATAATAAGACAGCACCCCCACTACAGATTAGGCATAGAATTGAGAAATTGGTTCACAATTGAATTAAGGGGGAACTTCATGAAGGCAAGCCAGTAAAAGACTAGAACAGAATTTAATTAGGGATAGCAATCTGAATTTTTTAAAAGTGCGACAGTAATATTATTGACCTGAAAATTAAGGGGTTTGGCAGTTCCTACAGTACAATGTCCATGGTCATTACATTTGGGCACTGATTTTGGAAATCCAGGTAGAGAGGGAAGAATGCAACCAAATGATTCACCTACTTAAGTAAATCTGACTTTTAAAAAATAATGTTACAGTATATTGATTATTTGTATGGAGAAGCCTTATTTACCATTCCATTTTACAAGGTGCTTCCTTGGTATACACCCACACCTCTTTTTACGAATGTTCTTTTCATGAAAATTCCATACTTCAAAGTATGTTAATTGTTACCAACATTTTGAATAACAAAAGCCAACTTTGAAAACTACAAAGAATCAATACGAAGAAAATTTTCAAAACCTCCTCCAAATGCAGAGAGTGAAGAGGAAGGCGTCATATAATGCATATTACATCGAGTGCACGCATCACATTCCACTTACTAGTATGGATGAGAGCTAGCACACTGCCTGTGGAGTGGCATGAGAGACTTGTGTGATACAGTTCAGTGTTTTTTTCGTCCTCTTTTAGTAGACAAAATTTACTCTTATCACACACCATAAAGATGTTAAGAAAATGAAAAATTTTGAGTGTGCGTGTAATTACACAATGTTAGTTATTATTATTTCTTTTGTCATTTTTTGTGAAAAGTAAGAATAGGGGTGATATTTCTGGAATACGGTAGGGATTGTTATTTTTGCATAAGAAATAATGAAAA